>NW_005842433.1:406899-413218 GCF_000455745.1 Alligator sinensis
TGACTCATGTTCATCTTGGAGTCCACTAGGACTCCAAGATCCTTTTCCACTTCCGTGCCACCCAGCAGGTCATTCCCTAGGCTGTAGGTGTGCTGGACATTTTTCCTCCCTAGGTGCAGCACTTTGCATTTCTCCTTGTTGAATTGCATTCTGTTGTTTTCTGCCCACTTGTCTAACCTGTCCAGGTCTGCTTGCAGCTGTTCCCTGCCCTCCGGCTTGTCCACTTCTCCCCATAGCTTTGTGTCATCTGCAAACTTGGACAGAGTACATTTCACTCCCTCGTCCAAGTCGCTGATGAAGACATTAAAGAGTATCGGTCCCAGGACCGAGCCCTGCGGGACCCCACTTCCCACACCCTTCCAGGTCGAAGCCGACCCATCCACCACGACTCTCTGGGTGCGACCCTCTAGCCAATTCGCCACCCACCAGACTGTGTAGTCATCCAAGTCACAACCTCTTAACTTGTTCACCAGTATGGGGTGGGATACCGTATCAAAGGCCTTCCTGATGTCTAAGTATACAACATCCACCCCTCCTCCTGTGTCCAGGCGTTTCGTAACCTGGTCATAAAAAGAGACTAGATTGGTCAGGCACGATCTGCCTGCCACGAACCCGTGCTGGTTTCCCCTCAGCATAATTTGGATGCATTCCATTTGGCCCTCCTGACTTGACTGCATCTAGCTTCTCTAAGTAATCCCTAACTGTTCTGCCATTACTCTAAGAAGTTTGTCTCCTTCTTATCTTTGGACAGAAACATAGACATAAATACATTTTGTTTAATAATTGGGTGAGGGGAGGAAGGAGAGGAACATTACTAATATGTTTAGTTGGCTCTTTTGATGGTTACCATTTTCTTCCTGCTCCTGGAGAGCAGTAAAATGGAATTCATTAACTTCTTCCATTGTTTTGTATTATTCCAACTGTGAATGAATGGAGTGAATGGTGGGAGGACAGAGAGAGAGATCACAAGCAGTGAAGGACAAAGTGTGTGGACCTAGGGCAGTGTTTCCAAATTAAGCTGACTCCCAATAATGCTCAAAGTAAAACATGGGGAAAGCTTTCCTCAACTCAAAAGTTTACATACAGAGTGTTACCGTGCTGCCTACTAGGAAGTGGTGTGGGAAATTTCTAGCTTAACAGGGTTTCCCACCTACAGATCTCTCTTCCTAATTAAATTTGGGTGGCAAAACACTTTTATAATCTGAGAAGCAGTAGATTATGCCTCATCTCCTCAAGTAGTTTATTATATTGCCATCATCATTTTTAAATACTATTACATATAATTGTATTGGCATATAGGAGCAAGAAGGACTCCACTGTGCTAGGTGTAACAAAAAATGTGATTAAAAAGATGGTTTCTGCCCCAAAGAGTTTATAATCCAAATATTCAACAGGAGACATCAGGTGAACAGGTGAGACAGAGAGTTGTAGGGGCAGAATAAAAAAAGCAATATGTACTGTTGTCATTATCTTTGTCATCATTATACTTAGTAAGCCAAGATGGCAAAGCCCCTTCCATTTTGTATCTTTGAAAGTGCCTAGAAGATCACTAGAGTAGTTAGTAGTCAAGTAGGGGACAGAGCTAACTGATCAGAAATGTTTTGTAGCAGTTTCATTTTAGGTCCCTGTCAGAAGTTATTTGTTGTAAATTATATCTAACTACCATGGAACAAACTAACATGCCAGACCTGAAACCAGTTTATCCCTCAATTAAACTGGTGGATCAGCTTCAAATAAGCTGCTCATTGGACAGCAAACTCTTTGTGGCATAGAAGTATCCCACAAAAATGTTAAGGTGGCCACTGGCATGTAATGATTTGTCAAGCAAGAGTTGCACATATATTGTGCAACATACTATTGTTTGCCATTAGTTTGGCAAAAATGGATCTTTGAAGGGGCTTAAAAGTAAGCAAGACAGGATACTTTGAAGAAGGGGTCAAAAAGGTCATACCAGGCATTATATCTGTAGATAAGTACAGCAATGATTATATGACAATTTTGCTCTACGGATTTGTTTGATAGGAATGTAACCAGTGGAAAAGTAAGAAGAAAATTGAACTGAAAACCAGTAAATCAGTGTTTGGGGTGTGAAGTGTCTGCCAAAGGGGTTGAGTGTAAGAGGGGAAATGATAAAAAAGAGACGAGAAGAAACTAAAAGAGGGAAACAAACTTCCTGGAATCTGGGACAAAGGGATTAACAATTAAGGATCTAGAAGAGAAAAATTAGGAGAGTGAAATAGCAAGATGTCAGAGAAAGTGCCATGCAGCCAAATTCTTGGCATGTTAACAACATATGGTACTTCAAAAAAGATTGTATACACGAATGCTTTTGAGGGGACTTCTGCATCTCTTAACAACAATGAAGCTGATCCTTGCTGAAGAAAACATAAAATTAAGGCGTCTGCATTCTACCCTTGCATAGTAATAGATAATGATGACATATTTAATATGACTAGTATTTTTTCAGAAGTGACTTTTGCAAAAATACTGATCATCTGTGGTCAGCAAACAAGACCATAATGTTGTGTCTATCACAGCACAAACAGTATATTAATGGAGCCATTAATCACCATCAAAACTGTATTAGGAGTGAAGATAGCCAAAAAGAGCTTAACTGACAGCAAGTGGCCATAAACCTGTCCAAAAACTAATTTGATTACCATCATACCAGCATCTGTGCCACTTACGAGGGTTCATTTTTTTGATGAAATTAAGTAGACAAGTCATTCATGCGTATAATAGACATCTAAATCATGGTAAACATGTTGCTGGCAAGAAAACTAGTTAAAGAAAGTGTGAGATTGTTTTGTGGGCTAAATTTCAGGCAAAACAATCTGACAGCACCACAACAGTTGGTCGGAAACCATTGTCAAACTCATCCTTGGACGGAGCCAAACAACAAGTGAGAAATGTTTTGATTCACGGTCAATGGAATAAACATCATTGAAAGTCAGGGAATGCTGGGAGCCGCAAGCTATTTACAAGAAGGACTGCTTTGCCAATATAAACGCATGCTCTTTATCAGTAATAAATATTCCCTACAAACAATCTGTTTTATTTGTAGACAGTTAGATCCATTATGTTTTCATCTTGACAGGCAGGGCTGCAGGATGCTGCATTTGAATGACACAAACTGTATAGGAATGTATTTCCAGATGATAACCGAGCTTAGTGTCTCCACATAAATCAGGGAAAGGATATTATTCAATAAGATATATGTCCAGATTTCAGCCTCATAAATGCAGAGAGAAACCAAATTTTCAGGGCTTCTTAGCCTTCTGTAGGCATTCAAAATGATTCTGGGCAACTGTTAGAAAATTCAAATGTAATAAGTAATACTGGAATGTGATAAATAGAGGAACTCTTTCTTAGCAAAGGAATAGAAGTCAACATGTTTCACCAGCAAGTGCCATTCTTACATATGCTTGACATTGAGGTTCCTTTCTGAAAAGGTATTCATTTCAGAAAAAAAACATGGCTGGCAAAACAATGCTACCAAATAAACTCATATGGATAAAGATATTTATTTTCTATACACTTTAGTGGCAAATCTACTGTTGAAAACTTGGAATACTTTGCCTGCAATGCATTCATTCAGAATAAGGGGCCAGATTGCACTGTCCCCAAAATAAAGCTGTGTGTGTTTAAGACAGGCAGAACTATTTATAAAGAAGTGATGTTTTCTGTATGGTATTTCTAACATAATCAATATTGTGCCACTTAAAATTTACCTAGTGTAAGTGTTTTACACAGGCTGAACACGCAACAAAACTGAACAAATACATATGAAACACAAGGGGGACCCATCTACAGAGAGACTTTTAAAATCCAAACCTAAGAGGGTTTGTTTTTTCAGACTAGACATTAATGATAGAGTGACTGCCGTTTATCTGCAGTCCTTTTATGAATCGCTGTGATGCTAACAGTGAACACCTTGCCTTTGCTGTGAGCAGTGCCTCAAACCATGGGAAGCTGACTGCCATTCACAAGCCAATGCCTCATAGGCAGCTCCATCTTACCTGAGTTTGCAGATGGGCCATTCCCCAGGTGGGTCTGGCAAAACACTTCTCATTAATCATTGCTTAAACCCCTCTCAGTGGGAAGACCTCAGGTTAGACATCATTTGGAAACAAATTGGGTGAAAAATAGCTCTGACAATAAGGAACCTACATGGAATTCCCCTGTGAGAGCTTCAGCAGTGTGAAAACAGACTCTTCCAAGACACTAAATGATCTGTCAGTTAGCAAATGACATTATAATCCAGTTTTATGCCGTAGACAAATCAACGCCTTTGCTGAACTTCCTCTCTCTCTCTCTCTCTCTCTCTCTCTCCCCCTCCCGACTATTTTGCTTTTGCTTTCTTTTAAGTGGCTGGATGTTTGATAAAATCCAAATGTGAGAAAAGTATCTAGTGAGGATACTGCAGAACTCAAAAAATATTCATTTTTCAAACAGCAAGGAAGTGATGATACCAGAGCTTTAAAGGCTGAGAGGTTTTGACAGAACAACCTGCAGCTTGAATGCCTCAGAGAGGAAGCATAATCTGGGGGACTAAACCATGGGCCAGGAATAAGAAGCTATGATTTCTAGCCTTGCCTTTTCATTGGAATTGAATGAATCACCGAATTTCCCTCTGAATGTGTTCCCTTGACAGAGATCCTGATTCAGCAAGACACTGGAGCATGTAGCTAGCTTTAAGCATACAACCAGTTTCATGGAAGTAATCGGGGCTGGTTATATGTTTGAATTCCAGCCGTGGTTAAGTGTCTCAAGTATAAAGGAGATAAATTCACTTGCCCAACACAGAGTAGTGGAGTGCAGATTTTCTGTACAACACTTTTGAGATGTGCCACACTATACTAGGTAGCAATGTCAACCTGAAAGAAAATTAGAGAGGAGAAGGTTAGCTGGGTAAAGCCATGCTACTTCTTCCAGAATAACTTGCTGTTGCCCCTAGGATTCCTTTTACCAGAGACACAGCAAGGATTGACACGGCCCCTTGTCTGATTTGGTATCAAGTCAATTAGTAACCCTTAGGCCTATTACAAGTATTCTTCCTTGCAATACAACCTGGCAAGCGGTTCCTTCAGGCATTACAGCAACGATCTTCAGTGGTACCGGCCTCAGATCCTCTGCTGGGCGTGCAGGATGTTAGTTTCTGGATTCCTCGTTGTTCAAACAAGAAGTCCAAGGTTGTTCCTGTCTCCCCAGGCTGGCAATGCAGAACGCAGGTGTTCCTTTGTTTGTCCATCACTTTTTTAACTTCTCTCATCCCAGTCCTCTGGCTCTGTGCCAAGCATTCCTTATATGGTGCACCAATCCCCTGGCACTCTGCCAGCCATATTCCTTATAGGAAAACTGCTGTCCTTTGCTCTCCCGGCACCCGATCGCAGCACTCACATCTCCCAGTGCCACAGAGGGCGCTCTGTTCAATTTTGCTGCTTAGTTCTGGGAAGGCCTGGACTATGGCTAAAAGCCTTAGCATAACTCATGTTCATCCACTACACCTGCAAGCCTCAGAGAAGTGTCACTACAGCTGACATGGATAGCAAGAGCAGGAAATATTTCAGGGAACACTCACTTTGAGTAACAAGGATCTTCTTTAGCTCTTCCAGGCTACAGCAATGTACCTAATTCAAATACAAGCTGAAGTCCTGAATTGTTCTTCTGAATTGGGGCCCCTGGTGACCATTTCAAAGAAGATATCTCATATGCACTGAGACCGATCATGGGCCACTACATTCTCACAGAGCACATCCAGGTGTTTTGCAAGATGGTATCCATAATACTTAAGTCTTCAAGGGCTGAGACTGAGGCTTCTTGCTGGTTGGAACCCAGTCTACCATCCTTTTGGAGTTTTCAGAGACTTCAGGTTTGTTTGTTTTTTACCAACTCTCAGAAACCTGAAACCCAAGTCCTTTCCCTCCATTACTGTTTCCTATCTCTCTGTGTCAGGCATTTCTTTGGTCATATTCACAGAGGATGGAATATTGCAGATAGCAAAAGCACTTGAAGACAGAAGAAGACTCTGCAGTTGCCTAGATGTGCTTTTTTTGCTTTTGAATGCTGTATAAGAGTAGCCAGGAGAGAGAGAGAGATTTTAATTCCGCTGATGTGTTTTCATTGCTTTCTTTACATTTTAATCGCTCCTGATTATCACTTTGAAACATGTATTTTAACTGTATAACACAAGAAGTGTGCTGGTGTTCCTCCCTCTAGAATAAGTATTCAACAGGAGACCCAGGGCATGTCTACATCATGCCCAGCAATTGTAGGAAACTCCACTCTGAAAAAGACGCTCCCTCCCCGGTGCATTCCT
>NW_005842433.1:413228-423796 GCF_000455745.1 Alligator sinensis
CAAATGCTGAAAAAAGATCGTGTAACAATGCACTGGCACACTCTCAGGGCATGCAGAGCCCTGCTTTCTGGGTCAGGCATGCTAATGAGAGCTGTGCTGGACACACACCCAGTACTGCCCTAGCAGCATTGAAGTGACCTTTTTGGGCGTACAGGAAATGGAAGTAAGTTGGGCAAGGCACATTTTCATAGCAGCTCTCTGTAGTTCCAGCTGATGCCAAGTAGACATGCCCTCAGACATCTTTGGGTTATGAAGGGTTGAATGTTTCCATCAGTTTGATTCTGACCTTGGGCACTACCAACTCTGGGTTAGTAGTTAGTCAGAAGCTATTCAGGAGCCAATGGCAAATGCCACATGAAATTATGGCTTTCAGCAGTTTACTTTATGTCTGTTCAATCACTTGCTTTTTGTTTTTCATCCAAATATCTCTATGACAGTCAAGGTTTCTTTTTTCCTAGGGACCTTTTGTCAATTTTTTGTCTAGAGTGAGTCAGTGATTTCAGGCAGTCCAGATCGCTGTTGGCATTAATCGGTCTTCTTGTAGTCAGTGATAACACAGAGGCTGAAGGCTGAATAACCTAAAGGCTGAACTATTCCTTCCACTTTTTAAGATGGTACTTATAGAACTAGACTGACACACATGAGTATGACCTGAGATGGCTTTCCTGGATGTCTTCATATTATCCCTACTCTGTACATTTTGGTCTCCAAGCAAATCAGCACCCTTTTTAAGCATAAACTTTAGCTAAAAAAGACTGAAGAAAATCATTTATTTAACCACAAAGAACACAGCTGATTCACCCTTTCCACTCTGGGTAATACTTTACCCCCCAAATAGTCCTAGTGAAATCAGACCCAGAATGAGTGGCATTTACATGGTATATTGCTGTCAGATTTTCAGTTATGTCCTCAAGGTGTTGGAAAAGCAACGCAGATCTAGCATTCATCCCAACTCAATATGTTTGCACCTCTCTGATGGCCTCTGGAGAGCTTCTGGATGCAGCCAAGCTCACTCATCACACAGAATTAGTGAGCGTGTGAGTGTTTTAGCATGGCAGCCCTGCACAGCAGTCACCAAGCAAGAAGATTTATTGCTTTATTTGACAATCTGTTATTCACTAACGGAGCATGACACACCTGGGACTAGGAATCATCAATTAGACATCAAAGAGAAGAACAGCAACCTTTTTTGCATTGGTTCAGTTTATCCAGTTCACATTTAAAGACAGTAGTTAGTTCAGGATTCAAACCAAATCTGAGTGAGGAGAGACAAGGTACACAAAAATTGGAGAAGGATAGAGATTTTTTTTTTCCATGGTTGATAACACAGTTTATGGGGAAATGACCTCACCAGCTTGCACAGCAAGGAGGGGTATTGTTGGTCACTTCGTCTCCATCCTTCTTGTCATTAGGCATATTAATGATGAGAAACAGTTTGTTTAATCTCGATAGACTGGTTGGGAGGAATACACCAAACTCACATAAATACAGATGCCATGGGTGTTTCAAATATTGGGTGAAATTAAATTAACCTACTCAGCCCACTGCTGAGAATATGCAGAATTTGTGCGCCATGGCACTGTTTGAAACATAAGTTTCTCATTTCTCCTCTACAACATGTGCTTGGAGAAAAACAACAAAAGCCCACACTCTCTTCCTCACCCCTTCCCTTCAGACAGAGTTTGACAAGTTACAGGAGATTTTTGGCAGGGTTGTCACTTGTTTGCTTGTTAACATTTTGGAAACTCTCAGGCCCAAGTCTAAAATGGACAGACATAACTCTGACTGTAGTCAATGGAAGTTGTATCCTCTTATATCAGGGCTGAATTTGGCCTTCAGTCCTACACATGAAACCTTATCTTTCAGGGCATAGTCAACTACTTCTGGATTTCTGGTAAATCAAATAATCAAATACTCAATTACTGTGAAGCATTCCACTTTATATTTGAGCCAGTCTACATTAAAAATGTACACATAGGCATTGTTGACTACATTGGCTCACAACTAGAATTCAATAGAAAAGTTTGAAATATTAATGGAAAGTAAGGGGGCGGGGGAACAAACTGAATACAAATTTTCACAAGTTACTGTGCAGGCCGGGAGCAGCCCGAGGCCCTTTTTTCGCAAGGCGGGCTGTGGCTAGCAGCCCGGACACGCCGGGTCGGGGAAGGCAGGCGGCACACTAGAATTAGGCACAGACGCTTAATGGTTGATTTAAGATTGTTTACTTACACCGTAGATGGTCGCGGTGCAGGCTGGAAAACTTCCAGGAAAACTTCGCTTAAGTCCCAGTTTAAGGACTCGGACAGAGCTCTGGATTCACTCACACGAAGTTTGCTAGGCTTCGTGGAATTTGCGCGCAGGGGAGGGGTTCGTCGAAGGATTGCGCTTGGCGACGGGGAGAGGCCAGAGGCTGATCAGACCTCTATAGCCAGCTCTAAGGCACACGCGCTGGGTCCGATAGGCTCCGCAGTGCACCTAGAGTTCTCCTCAAGATGTTTACGGAGTCCCCCCTGGCAGGGTTCTCCTCCAGAGATCTCCAACTTGGGCGGAAACCGCTCAAGCCTCTTATACGGCTAGCAAGGCAAACGCCGCCGCCACGTGGGAATAATTTAGAACTGGCCAATAGTGGGGCATGAATCTGAATACAAATGGTGGGAACTCCTTGCAACGTGCATTTCTGTGCTGCAACGAAGAAATGCACCCTGCAAAGAAAGCTCCTAGTGGTGGGAAATAATTCAGCAGTGCCGAAGCGCACACAAACAAAAATCACACCCTTGGGTTGTGACATCCCCCCTTGCTGAAGGCATAGCTGAATTATGCTGCACGCTCGTCACTCGAGTAATCAAGAGCTCTTATCACGGGTCGTCGAACAAAACGGCTAAACACAAAATTCGCTAATATAAGAAGTTCATCCTCTAGGGAGCGAATCAAATAATAACCAACACAAATACATATACACATAATCAGATTCATAACAAAAAACTGCACGATCAGGGCTTCAGTGGGCGTCATGGCGAAGTCATGTGTCAAGCCCTCACTACTTTCGATGATGTTATCCTTCTTGGGGCTTCTCTTCGCCACGTACTCTGAGTTCCGGATCTGTAAACAAAAACTCTCAAAAAATGAGTTAACGTATCTCAAAATATTTACAAGGTTTATACACAACATGGCGGTTAGTCAAGCTCAAACTCCATGGACATGAGTTCCAGCCATGAGACTATAGCCTCGTCGGATTCCATTTCAGATTCTTTGTATAGCTGTTGTAATTCCGTCCAAGCACGAATGTGACTGGTGGCAGCACAAACTCCATCTTGCGCATCAGTCACTGGGTTGATCGTGGCTATAGGACAAGCTGTTCTCTCGGGAGTTGATGTTGTTATAGGCTGAACTGCTGCTGCGGGAGTCACTGCTGCTGTTATTTCTTCAGGCAGGAGGGGCGGATGCACTCCTCCACTCGATTCTCCCCTCCGTCGGCATGAAGGTGTGGTCGTCGGAAGTGACGTTGCGTCGGTGGGCGGGGTCGCCAGAAACAACGCTGAGTCTCTGACCGAACTCTCGCGGGTTCCTCCGAAGCTCCACCCTTCTCTTCCAGTTCTTCCACACGGTCTCCCTCTTGCTCGGCGCCATCTTGGACTGGTGTTTCAGGATTCTCTTTCGCAGCCGCTTCTTTGACCGCTCGAATGGCCATACGCAGCTGGGCTTTCAAACTTAAATTCTTCATTTCTACATTGAGAAAGGATCTGTCCACACTGCAGTTGGTACTATCATGGTCCCCCTAGCCATAGGCAAGCTAATTCTAAATTAGCTATCTTGGGTAGTCTGTGGGCACGCCTCCATGTTCATTAATGCACTGTAATTATTGCACACTAAGTTAATATCTGTAATAACAGTTACTAACTTAATGAACCGTAATCAGTGCCACTGTGCATTAACATAGATGAATGCTTTTTAAGTGATGTTAATGCGCATTAAACTAAATCTACTGCACATTAGTGCATTAGCAGAGTTTTTGCCTGCCCCACTAATGCATAGTAGAGTTAGTATTCTGTGCATTAAGCATCTTGTGTAGACATGCCCTGTAGCTGCAGCATTTGGAGGACTTATCCCAGGTGAGATTTTAAAGCCTGTGCTATGCTTCCTTCTGCTGTCCTGTTACTGGTATCCTTTGCTAGTTGAAGGTGTGCAGGCCGGGAGCGGTCCAAGGCCCTCGGGGGTTTTCTTTTTCACAGCGGGCTGTGGCCAGCAGCCCGGACACGCCGGGTCGGGGAAGGCAGGCGGCACGCTAGAATTAGGCACAGACACTTAATGGTTGATTTAAGATTGTTTACTTACACCGTAGATGGTCGCGGTGCAGGCTGGAAAACTTCCAGGAAAACTTCGCTTAAGTCCCAGTTTAAGGACTCGGACAGAGCTCTGGATTCACTCACACGAAGTTTGCTAGGCTTCGTGGAACTTGCGCGCAGGGAAGAGGGGTTCGTCGAAGGATTGCGCTTAGCGACGGGGAGAGGCCAGAGGCTGATCAGACCTCTATAGCCAGCTCTAAGGCACACGCGCTGGGTCCGATAGGCTCTGCAGTGCACCTAGAGTTCTCCTCAAGATGTTTACAGAGTCCCCCCTGGCAGGGTTCTCCTCCGGAGATCTCCAACTTGGGCGGAAACCGCTCAAGCCTCTTATACGGCTAGCAAGCCGATCGCTAGCCGCCACGTGGGAATAATTTAGAACTGGCCAATAGTGGGGCATGAATCTGAATACAAATGGCGGGAACTCCTTGCAACGTGCATTTCTGTGCTGCAATGAAGAAATGCACCCTGCAAAGAAAGCTACAAGTGGCAGGAAATAATTCAGCAGTGCCAAAGCGCACACAAACAAAAATTACACCCTTGGGTTGTGACAGTTACAATAAGCTAAAATCTTCATTCACCAAAATACTCTAGGTGTTCCTGTTTGACAACTGCAGTATGTTGTTCTGTTATTTTACCTCTCTAGTCTTTTGAAGACAGAAACTAAAGTCATAGAATAATAGAATAGGAGGGTTGGAAGAGACCTCAGGAGGTCGTCTAGTCCAATCCCTGCTCAGGACAGGATCAGCCCTGTCTAAGCCATTTTAGACAACTGTTTATCTAATGCATGCTTTAAATATCTCATTGCATCTCCTGGAGCCATGCAGTTCCAAATGCCACACTTGTGTTTCATGGGATTAGGGAAAGTTCTGGAATAATAGGAGACCTATTATTCAGGTCTGCTATTATTCTTACGATGGTTCATAAGATGCTGAAAAACACAAAACTGACCTAATTGTTTGGACATTACATTAGAGTCATTTTAAATCCTTTCAAGACTTTTATGAACCCCAAAGGGAGACCTAATATTTTCTACATGGAACATTTTAATTTTTCTTTCAATTTTAATTGCTCCCAAGTCTTTAATTAACCTGTGCCAGAGGCCTATGAGCATAAAGATCTTTTTATTGTTATTAGTAATTGCATTTTTTAAAAAGGAAATTTGCTCAGCAGGTATAGTTCTTTACATCGTCTCATCTCCACTGATAGTTATTTAGTTAAGCGGAAAAATATTCTCTTACTTTTATTCTTTACATTTTTAGTTAGCTTTACAAAGAAATTTAAAAAGAAACTAGGTAGTGATACAGAAACAAGAAAAGGTAGAGGGGGCATGAGTAATCAACAATGAAGGGCAAAAAAGAAAAGTCAGGGAAGAAGCACTCCATCTTTCCCTTTCAGGGTAAACTTAATATTGGTGAAATCCATACATCACAGGACTTAGCAGTATAAGCTTATCCACAAGTTAGGTATAGTGAAAGCTTCACCATCACATCCTCTCAGTGTGCTTTAAATGGGAACACTAGGGCTCCAAAGCAGAGGCATAACTAGCAATTTTTGTGCCCTGGACAGAGATGCCAGACAACAGGGTGAGAGGGCTGGGGTGGAGGGCTTGTTGGGGAGGGGATGGAGACAAGTGTCAGAGAGTCTCCCTGACCCCAGTAACTCAAAGCTCCCCATGCCAGTGGCTGCTGCTGCTGCTGTCATTACTGTCACAATCTCCTCACACCCTGGTAGTTGCTGCCATGGCACAGGATCCCTGAACCCACCCCGAATTATGCCACTGCTCCAAAGTCAAAGCTCAGTCCAAGCCTACTGCCCCATTGGGCTGACATAGTTACTGCCTGCCACTGGCAGCAGTAGCAGCAGGTGGGTTCCCTCATCCTGACTTGTCCCCCCAGGTGTGTCCTGCCTGCCTAGCAGCAGGCATAGGGAGTAGGAGCCCACCACCCATCACTTCCGCTGTTTCCAGCCAAGCATGGAAGATAAGTGAGGGGTGCTGAGAGTAGGAGGAAGGATACTTACCTGATTGGGAAACTTTAAAAAGTTCCCAGTTGCTGCTCCTGCAGTGTAATCTGTCCATCTTGGAGGGGAAGGTGGGGGTGGGGGTGGGGGCTGCTGGTAGCTTCTTCCACACCCGCCTTTACAAAACCCTGGATCCTCCTATACATCCAGACACTTTTGGCTTCTCAGACTGAAGAACCAGGTGTCCATTTCTATCTGGGTCAGCAGGGGGCAACAACCTTTAGCATGAGTGCAGTGTAAAGCTCAAACCAATGCTCTTAAGTAGTAGCAAGCCACTCCTCCACACACCAAGAAACCTGAGTGTGGGAAAGCTTCTCCTCCATAGTGCTTGTGTGTTCCCATCCCCTCCTCCACTTGAGGATGTGGAACTCAGGTAAGAGACATCCCAGGGACAATGGAGGGCACCAGGGTGCCAGCAGGGTGGCTCACCTCAATATCCAGCGGTGTTGTGGATTTCCATTCCATTGGCTGACTCTGTATAAATGCCAGAGGGAAACAATAAGCTTCTCATCTTTTCCGTATCAGGGAGGGGAGAAGGAATTGTTGGAACTTAGACCTCGCTGCAGAGTAAGCATTAATCCAAGGAAGTGGACATGTCACTTTGTTTATTTGCTCCAGCAGAGTGACACTGTCATTCCAGCTAATGCCCACTCACCCTTTCAAACATGTGAAAGCAAGTGTTTTCCTATGAGACACTAGAGTTTAACATTGCAAGTACAGGCAGTCCTTGACTTACAACATTTCAAGTTACAACATTTCGCACTTACAATGTTTATAAATTGACACCCTGTTTCAACCTTATGACATCAGTTTCAACTTTACAACGTTTGATCTGATGTGACACCACGCCAGTGAACAGGTTCACTGCGTCGCTCATCTCCCTGGAGAACATCTGTCCAAACTTCTTTGGAGCACTTGCTTTAAGAAAGCAGACAAGACTCCAGAAAAAACCTTCAGCCAAGACTCCTGAGAAGACTCCAGCCAAGAACCCTTCAAAAAGTCCAGCCAAGAGCCTTTCAAAAAGTCCAGCAAAGTCACCTCAAAGAAGTCCTTCCAAATCAATATGATTGCTATTTACAATATAAATTAATGTAGCTATATTACTCAGCTATAATTGATCGAGTACAAAATTCTGGGGCATTTTTGGTGAAAATAGGGTATTGGGCCTTGGTTCAGGAACCAATCCCCCATTTATAGCATTGTTTCTTATGAGAAAGTTGGTTCCGAGTTACAACATTTCGACTTAAGACATGGTTTTCAGGAACCAATTGTATCGTAAGTCCGAGGACTGCCTGTACCTGTCTGACTGGGTGAATATACCCCGAGGTTGGCAAGGAAGGGGTTAACTTTCTCTCTCCAGACTAATGGAAAGACCACAGTTGCCTGTCTGGGGTTCAGGGATTTGCAGGGAGCACCTGTGAGGAATTAATGAGTCACTCCCACCCCAACACACTGTAAAAGGAAGGGACCATGCATCTGGCTCCATTAATATGAATCAGGGAAGAATTTCTCAGGAGCAGATTAAATAAGAGCCAGGCAGTGAGACTTTGTTTATTTGCTCCAGCAGAGTGACACTGTCATTCCAGCTAATGCCCACTCACCCTTTCAAACATGTGAAAGCAAGTGTTTTCCTATGAGACACTAGAGTTTAACATTGCAAGTACAGGCAGTCCTTGACTTACAACATTTCAAGTTACAACATTTCGCACTTACAATGTTTATAAATTGACACCCTGTTTCAACCTTATGACATCAGTTTCAACTTTACAACGTTTGATCTGATGTGACACCACGCCAGTGAACAGGTTCACTGCGTCGCTCATCTCCCTGGAGAACATCTGTCCAAACTTCTTTGGAGCACTTGCTTTAAGAAAGCAGACAAGACTCCAGAAAAAACCTTCAGCCAAGACTCCTGAGAAGACTCCAGCCAAGAACCCTTCAAAAAGTCCAGCCAAGAGCCTTTCAAAAAGTCCAGCAAAGTCACCTCAAAGAAGTCCTTCCAAATCAATATGATTGCTATTTACAATATAAATTAATGTAGCTATATTACTCAGCTATAATTGATCGAGTACAAAATTCTGGGGCATTTTTGGTGAAAATAGGGTATTGGGCCTTGGTTCAGGAACCAATCCCCCATTTATAGCATTGTTTCTTATGAGAAAGTTGGTTCCGAGTTACAACATTTCGACTTAAGACATGGTTTTCAGGAACCAATTGTATCGTAAGTCCGAGGACTGCCTGTACCTGTCTGACTGGGTGAATATACCCCGAGGTTGGCAAGGAAGGGGTTAACTTTCTCTCTCCAGACTAATGGAAAGACCACAGTTGCCTGTCTGGGGTTCAGGGATTTGCAGGGAGCACCTGTGAGGAATTAATGAGTCACTCCCACCCCAACACACTGTAAAAGGAAGGGACCATGCATCTGGCTCCATTAATATGAATCAGGGAAGAATTTCTCAGGAGCAGATTAAATAAGAGCCAGGCAGTGAGTGCTTTTCCTATCCAGAGCTTAGCAGAATAGAACCATACCTCAAACGTTTGCTCTAGAGTTTGGCTGAAGTGAAAATTTTCATGTGTATGTTAGGATGCCTAAAGGGGCATCATGCCCTCTACATATATTTTTCTGCTTTTCAAGAAAGCATGCTACAGCTGCTTGTAAACACAGCTTACATCTGAAGAGCCCTTTCCTTTCCTATTCTGACCTGTTATTGCTTTTTAGCAACCTCACTGTTAACCATTGCTGATCATTTGTTTGTAATACATCAGATGGTCCTTCTGGCAAAGTTTTTACAACCTAAATTTAAAAAGACAGAGGGTGGTAGAGCAGAGGAAATACCACTAGCTCCATTTCAGCACTGGAGGAGTGAGATCATGTGACTTGCTAAAGCACTCACCACTGAACCTGAATGTCTTCAGCCCCAGAGTAAATCACAGCAACAAGTAAAATCATGAGTGATGCAGCCCACAAAAAGCCACAGAACAGGAAGCTTCAGCGGGTATGTGGGAAAATATCCAAAGGCATTTAGACGAATTAGAAACTTAGGTAGGTGGTAGCAAAATATGAATCATTTTTTAAAATGTGAGTTATGAACTTGGACATCAGTGGGTGAGTCTACATGCTCATTAATGTGTTTTAGGTCATGTGCATTAAATCTAGTACCTCCATTGTGAGGTACTAGAAAAATGCACATTAGCCTATTTAATATGCTAAAGAGCACAGGTTTTTTGTGATGCTTTAATGTGCATTACAATAGGCTAAAGCCTATTTAATATTTTCAGTTGGTAGGGTCAGAAAGGACCTGAGCAGATGATCAAGTCCGACCGCCTGCCATGGGCAAGAAAGAATGCAGGGGTAAAATGACCCCAGCAAGGTGATTATCTAGCCTCCTTTTGAAGACCCCCAGGGTAGAAGCAAGCACCACTTCCCTTGGAAGTTGGTTCCAGATCCTAGCTGCCCTGACTGTGAAGTGGTGCCTCCTGATATCTAGCCTGAATCTACTCTCCGTCAACTTATGCCCATTATTCCTCGTTACTCCCAGTAGTGCTCGGGGGAACAGGGACTCTCCCATTGCCTGATGGTCTCCCTTGGACAGTTTGTAGACAGCCACCAGATTCCGTCTCAGCCTTCTCTTGTGGAGGTTGAACAGATTCAGGTCCTGTAGCTTCTGCTCGTAGGGCCTGCCCTGCTGCCCCCTGATCATGCGAGTGGCCCTCCTCTGGACCCTCTCAATGCTGTCCACATCCCTCCTGAAGTGAGGCGCCCAGAACTGGACGCAGTACTCCAACTGCGGCCTGACCATATATGCTAAAGCACACGTGTAGATGCGCCCAGTGAGAATAATCCCATTCAGGAATTTTCAAAGGCAGGTAGATACCTGGAAGTAGAACAAGGAAAAGATACTTATTAGTGATTGTGAGGGACTCCTGTTACTTGCAGAGATGGGCCTCAGGTGGGGGTAAGACAGCTGATTTTGATCTAGCTGCAGGAAAATAGGCTACAAGTGCCTATTGCAGGGCTAGCTGACTAGCAAGAGGGTGATAGGTCAGTGCCTTGGTTAAACAGTGAGGACACTGCTACAGTAACCAGGGGAATAGCAATAAGCTTCCCTGGAGACTGAGGGGGCATATCTGAGGCTGGTCAGGGGAGCACCAGACCAAAAGGGGAGGAGCTGGAGGATAAGCCTGGGCTCCCAAGGCAGCCCA
>NW_005842433.1:423806-436616 GCF_000455745.1 Alligator sinensis
GGAAAAGTTGCTCTGGCTGGTGAGCAGTGGGAACTGTAGGCATGCCACGTACTCCCAGGCATGGGCAACTGGTGCCACCTTAGTTGTGGGGACACATATTCCCCCTCAGCAACCAGTCAGCAATGGTGAGGGGGAGGGCTCCTTCTGCAGCTGATCGTGAGATGGCTGATCTCTGTAGCCGATCGCTGTGGCCATTTCCGGAAGTGGCTGAGGCCACTTCTGGGAGTGCAACGGTGCTCTACTCCCCAGTTGGCACTTGCAGGGGGGACACTGGCGCTCCTGCCTGCCCCCCCTGACCATCATCAACTAAGTAGTGAGCACGGCCAGTCAGGGAGTTCACCAGGACTCTCAGGGGGTGCACATGCACTCCCGTGCACCACCTACATATCGCCACTGCTCCCATAGCTGAGGGAACTAGAGAATGGGGAGTTGGCTTGGCAGCAGTATGGTGACCAAGGAGGGGAGATTTTGAGTTTAAAGTGGCACCTTGTGTTTTCTGTTCTGGTTTTAGAACCAGAGGACTGGATGTGGCTCATAGGAATGGATTGGAGGTCACAAGAGTGCTGCAGGGATGCTCAGTGTAGAGCCCTTCCATGATGTTTGGTTCAGGCTGAGTTAAACCAAGAGCAGCCTTACTCTGGGTCGGGGATGCCGGGGGGGGCTGAGCTGAACTGAGTGCAGCCCCATCCTGGGGTGGGGATGCCAGAGGGGGAAGGGACAAGGTGCAAAATAGGGATGACTCCTGAGACACAGGGCTGAGGCCGAGATCTGGGCCCAGATCAGGGGGCTAGGGCTGACGGCCTGCAGCCAAAGTAAAGGGAGGCTAAAGCCAAGAGAGCTGAGGCCTCTACAAAGGACTGCACTGTGGACAGAGTATCTGTGAGGTATGAGTGTGGCTATGGGGGCAGAAAGGGGCCACACATTTGGCCCATAAGGCACTTGGGCCAGCAGGGTCTAAAGCCCTAAGGTTAAGAGACTGTGAGGCAAAGGGAGAGAGTCAGAACCCAAAACTTAGATGAACCAAGTTGGGCCCAAGAGAAGGACCAAGAACAGAGAGAGAGCGCCCTGAGCTCGCCAGCCTCCCCTGATTACCAGGGATCATGGTTTTCTCTGTTTAAAACCCCCAAATTCTCTGATTAAAAAACCCCAAATCTGCAATTAAAATGGAACACCACTCATATAAATAAAATATGTATCAGTTGAACACAATGATTTATTGATATATTTACAATTTTATTTCAATGTGGAAGCCTACCAGTGCCTCAATCACTATAGTGAAATAAATTCTAAATACTTATACATTTTGGCATTTTGATTTTGGGTTTTTTTATCATGGACTATCAGAGCTCTCCCTGACTCCTTCACTCACCAGGACGCGGGTCCAGCTGCAGCTGTTCTTCTCCCCTGCCCCTGCTTTGTGGCACTGAGCAGCCCTGATATGCTGGTGACCTGCTCATGCCATTGCCCCTCACTCCCCACCCACAGCCCCCACAGCCCTGCTGGTGCTCCTCACTCCACATCTCAACCCCCTACTCCTTCCCCCAGCTCTGCTAGAGGGGGCCCCCAGCTGCCAGGGCTATGGGGCCAGAGACCTGGGTCCACAGCCTCCTGCCTCCCCCAGCAGTGCCCAAACCCTGGATGCTGCCCACAGGAGATAGTGACTGCTATGGCCCCAGTGGGGAATGGAGTCCAGAGGTTGCCTCCCCTTCCCCCCACAGGTGGCACAGCCAGAGTGGAGCCCATCATGGGGGTTGGGACAGACTTCCCACTGTGGGCTCAGGCTCCCAGTCTGCTGCCCTCCCCTTGGGGCCTCTGTAGCCCAGAAGGCAGAACCCAGCATGGCAAGACAGAATGGGGCCAGGTGGGGAAGCTCAGTGCCACTGTTGTGAGTGCCATGCTGCCATGGCAAGGCACTTGCAGCCCACCTAGCAGTAGCAGGGGTGGTGGTATGGGGTTGTGCAAGCTCCCTGTCCTACTGCCCTTTCCCTGGGGCCTCTGCAGCCCAGTGGGCAGGACCCAGTGTGGCAGGGGAGAGCGGGGCTGGGCAGGGAAACTCAGTGCCGCCACCACAGACCCCATGCTGCCATGGCAAGGTGCCCTTTGCCCACCTGGCAGCAGTGGGGATGGTAGTGTGTGGTTGTTCCCCATACTGCTGCTGGGTAGGCAGAGGGCACCCCTGAAAAATCTGGGTTTCTCTCCTTAAAAAGAGAAAATCTTTGTTTTTTTCCTTAAAGAGATAAACCGGGTTTTACCATATTTTCCCACCATAAGCAGAAAACCTGGATCCCTGGTTATTACCTTTTAATAAAAAGTATGGCAGGCGAGGAAGCAGGGTGAGACCCTGAAAGGCTGAAGCAGGAGCCAGGCAGGAACAAGGTACCCACTAGGGGGCATCACAACAGGTCTCAAGCACCATCCTGTTACAGGAAGTAAATTAGATATAAGTTTGAAGTATATTAGTACAGTAAAGGCATGGCCAGGTCTAGATGCACATGCTCACATAGAGTAATATCTTACACCTCAAGGGGTCTAATTGATTCAGCTACATAATGTAAGACAGAATGTCAGAATTGGCACCATGGTTCAGGTCTTTATGTACACTTGGGTCATGACCTCAGGGCAAGAAAATAACAATACCTTGCTATGATTCCTGAGACAAATGAAATGGCACTCTCAGTTCTGGGTATGTCAATACCAGAAATATAATAACAGAAAATTCAGAGAAAATCACTAAAAATTGTTAGGAGGCATTAGAGGTCTTTATGAAGGACAGCTTAAAGAAATACAACAGATAAATTAAGTAATAGCTAAGAGATGTTCTACATAGACAGAAGGAGGAAAAATGCTGGCAGGATCATGGCCTGAGATTATTTTCTTATTAAAATTCTCAGCCACATTTCAGAGAGAGATTCTCCCTCTAGGTTAAAGTGAATTTACAATTGCTTGTTGAGATTTTATCATATACTGTATTTACTCAAATAGAAAATGACCCTGATTATAAGACTACCCCCAAGTAATTAGATATTATATATGGAAAATTCATTTATTGGTTAAAGTTTTCCAGGTACAGAGTCTAATTATTGGAGTTTTTCCTTGAATTTGGTCCCCTTCCCATTGCTATAGCAGGTCAAATAAATTGGAAGGTTCAGGTTGCCCCTTTGTTCTCTGCTTCCTCACAGCTTTTTCCCCCAGAAGCCCTTTTGCCCTGTCCTTACTATCAAATCCTGCTCTCCCTAAAAACATGGAAGTGAAGAGCAAATTTGAAAACAATGAAATTAAACATGGCTGTAGCAATTTGCAAATGGTACTCATGCACTTAGTTCATCCAGAATTGATGCATATTACCTTTTGTTTTTAACTGCTGCTAGTTTTAGCACAAGTACTCCATAAACATGCTTTTAATCAACATTTTGGCACCTACTTAATCTAAAACCAAAGGTTTGTGATTTACCACATAGTTGATTGGGCTGGGCCCCAGTGGAGTCAACAGCATTTCAAACTATGGTGACCCCACAGTTCAGCACTTTTCAGTCTGTGTGTGTACTCGAGATACCTTCCTCACAAAAGAGCCATGTGCGAATTATCCCCCCACTCATGACTGATACCAGGGGTTCTCCTCACAAAAATGTATATGCAGATGAGATGCAGGACAACCTGGTCCATCTTCACCTCATGGTGGACAGATTCACACTAATCATGCGACAAGCGGAGAGAAGGGGTGACAGAGGGAATCTGGGTGGACTGTTTAGGGCCCCATTTGGTAATGTTTGCCAGACATTTAAGCCTGATAAAGAAATAGGAATAATTGGAAATGGGAAAGAAAGCCACAGTTCAGCTGTGAGAGTGAAGAAGTAAAAATATATGCAACGTAGTGGCTCACTATGACTTGGAAAAGAATCAGTGGTAAGGGGGACTGAGCTTAATGGATATTGTCATACATCTTATTCAGATGAGTTGCACTAATCTATCCTTGTGATAGGTTCCCATCAGCATGTTTGTCCGATATAGGCTATATATTTTATAGTCATAGTCAGTGTTGGCTGAATTTAAATCAGGTTCATAGTTGGTTTCCATTACTGAGCCCATATTGTTTTTGGCAGCAATTTAATGATAGACAGTGCATTTAATGAGGCATCCTTGTATGTGATTATCAAATGAGGGACTTTTTTGCCCCTGCCAATTGGGAGAAAAAACATCATATTATATATAAGTAAATATTGAACATATATAGGAAAAAATATGCTGAGCTCTATCTGATCTAATATTGTCTCTCTCAAAACACTAGTGGCCCAGAGAAAGGTATATGAATCCACAGTAGGCAAATGTAGGATAATCTCTCCCCTCAACATTTAATCTCACCCTGGTCTCCAAAGCCTGAAGGAATACGAGGTTTAATTTCCCTTTATTTTATAATTAATTACAACACCTCGGGGTATTCTCAATAGCTGAACAAGTAGACAATCTCTCATTCTATCTTGCTAAATTCTTGGCTTCAATGACTTATTGGGGCAACATGTTCTAAAATTTATTTTTCAGTTTTCAGTGTACCACCTTTTAATTCCATTGCATCAGGTAGAATAGAAGTCCAATATCTATGTTCTCTAGGCCATTTTTACTTTATATATGATTTGGTCTTGTTTCTTTTTATTGGCTTATATCGAAGGGAAACAATTGCAATAATTTTAATCTCTCTTCACAGGAGAGTATCTCAATACCTCTGATCATTATTGTTACCCTTCTTTTCTATACCTCTGCAATATATTTTCTGACCAGTTTGAGGACACACTTCTCATTTATGTACACAAATAATGTGTTCTATATTATTTCCCATTCTATTGTTATCCCATCTCTTTGCTTTAATCAAAGCTGTATTTTGACCAAAGCTGTTCACTGAGCTGACTGAAGTGAGACCTGAATCACTTTCCTTCATTAATACACTTTACTTACAGTATAATTATTTAAATAGTTGAATTAAATAATTCAAACTAGAATGATGCAAAAGACAGAAGGACCACATAAAGGACTTCAAGATTTCAGATTTGGCTTATTTGATGTCAACAAAAAACCCGAAAATTTTGAAATGTTCTATTTCAGGGAAAATTCTGGAAAAGGAAGATTCTGAAAAAGATTTTTTTTTAATCAAAATATCTGATTTGGAAAAAAATTGACAAAATATATTATTTCCTTTTCAAGTGTTCCAAGATTTTCTATTATAGTTCATCATATAATACAAAATAAACATTCATTGGGAAGGTCATCTCAAATCAAAAAATTGTAATGTCTTTGTTCTAGAAAAGAATGCCATGGACATCTTGATATTTTCTGAACTTTTCCCCCTGGATTCCCTCTAAAACTCAATTCCTGTAAAATTGACCCAGCTTTGTAAAATGTTTTTGATTTTGATGGACCAGCATATTCTAACATCAATGTTTATCCAACATCTCTACAACACAAGGCAAGGTTAGGAACCCATAGGTGCCCTACCATTAATCATTTGTCATGATGATGATTGTCTGTTTATGCATATTCTATTTCATATCTCTTGGCCAGTCTTTTATCAATAACAATTCTTATCTTCCTTGAGTAACTACTCATGTCAGAGGGCTTGGGAAAGTTTAAATAAGTTATGTCACCTAGTTCTCTTTTCCCACTACTAGACACGTTTTAAGTTTTTTTCTAATAGTTTAATGTGAGACAATTTTCCTCTTAGGGTTAGGCATAAACTTGATCAAAAAAAATTAATGGAAATTTTTTTCATTGGACCTTTCCAGTTCATTAGAATCAAATTATTTTTACTGGGATGGCTGGTTTCAATTAAAATTCTTCACAAAAATAATGAACATTTCCAACAGAATCTTTCAACATGTGTAGCTTTGCATTTATTGATATTTCATGCAATTACATTCAATCCATGTATATTTCCAAACCTGCCGAATGGACCATATCAAGGATCCATCTCTGGTTCTCTGGCTTTAGGGTACCCTGGAAGTGGACTACCTCAATGTTGAGGTTCCATTTTCTTTCTTGATAAATTTAAACATTTTGGGGGATTTGTGTTAATTGGAATTGAGCCAAATTTCAAACTATCCCCCATGAAATGCTTTTCTCCACTTAGTATCAATTTTTAAAAACTATCACATCTAATCTTCCAGGTATTTTTTATTCTATTTTTAATTATATTTTGAACCATTTTGCCAATTACATGTATACAGCTTACTGTACCATGATTTCATGGATCATCCATAGAGATTTTTAAAATAAACGTGGAACATTATTTTAAACTTTCCTCAGGTTGTCTGGAACAGTGACTATTTTAATGAGAAAAAGTAATAAGAACATCTATATTTTTGGTACCAACTTGGCTACTTCATAGTTAAGATCTCGAATTCATGGTTGAATATCAGTAGCTGCCAAATTTTATTTATTCACATACCGTCTTTTTAAAAAAATGTTGTGAAGTGAATAGAAAGGACACTGAAGCCACATACTCCAACTGAGCCCTCCTACTATATACTATCTGCACCAGATGAATTATTGTTTTTCAAAGTATCACTTAGCTCCATGATCTCTTCTTCTGAAACCTCAATGTTTAAGAACACTACCTCCTTTCCACCAGAAAGGAGCAGACCCAGTGCAGATAATTCTCCAGTATGTTCTGCAGTGAATTGGATACAATGAAAGGCTTTCTTCTGGCATCAGGATCTACTGAGTGAAAGAGTGCAGTTCGACTTTTGAATTAAAGCTATTTGCAGAAGTGTAGGAAACTCTATAAACCAACTACACATGGAAAGACATTTATTTTTATAGGTTATATATGCATCTATATTTTTATGGTGATTTAGCTCAGAATGGTTCCCATGCTGTTGGTATATTATGGTACTAGTGCTAAATACAGTGTGAAACTTGTAGTAGTCATTATTTAGTAGAATATGTTAATCAACAGGAAAAATAAAAGGCTCTAAAGTCAACTGCTTTAAAGTGCATGACTCTGTAAGGCAGATATATTTTACTCACTATATCAAATACCTACATATTTTACAGCCACAGAATAATTGTTCACTTTACTGATCAAACCAAGTTTTTACTACTGCCAGTACTGTCAGAACTGTTAATGAATGGCCTGCATAGATGCAATCGCAGTATCCTATTAATGGCTGCATGCAAAGAACTGCACATCAAAAGCCATTTGCAACATACAACAAAAACTTTGATTAGTCCTAAAAAACTTATGGACAATACTGCATGTTCTTGAGTGCCATCTACTGGCTTCTTATCTATTAATTTAACTAACTATCTGCACATCTACAGACATCTTTTTGGTGGAGTACTCTTCAAACAGAACATGGGAAAGGTACCAGGATGAAACAGCAGAAAACATTTCCCATCTTTGTCAATTTAGAGAGAAAGAATTATTTTCCAAATCAACCAGGAGCCTGTGGTGGAAGGGATGAAAGGAAGGAGAGTGGAAGCTAGTTTCAGTCCCCACAGAACAGCAGTAACAACACTCCCTACTGCTTCCTCCATTGGGGCTGCCTACTAGAGATTTTGCTCACCAGCAAAGAGGCAGAGGCAATGCCAGATGTAGCCACAAAGGTAGCCTTATGGGAGACTTCAACTTCCATCTTGCTGACTGTACCCAAAGGAAGAGGGAACAAGAGTCCTTTCCCCACAAGCCTGGGCAGATGGAAGATGACACATGTCCCCTGTTCCCCCAGTAAAGGGAATGAACCGATGGCGGAAATAGATATCCCCAGATACAGAGGCTGAACTCCAAATGGGAGGAGGACAGAGAATGTGGGAAGGACACTAGGTAACAGAGGACACTGAGAGGCACAGGCAATGGTGTTGCTGGAAAGCATAGGGTGACTGAGAGGGACATCAGAGGATCTCAGCACTGCAGATGAAGGTGACATATAGGTTGGAAACAGACATCACCCTTGTGCCACCATAAAAAATGTTTATGGTGATACAAAGGCCAAGGCAGATGTCCATACCCTTGCTGTGCCACAAATCCCCAACATTTCTGACTGTGACACACAGTATTAATTTGTACCGCTTTATTGCAGCACACATCTGTCAGGTTTGTGTCAGGAGAGTGCAGTCATACTAAAGTAGCTTCTGCTCTCTAGTTGCCCCAGGCAGGTGCTCCTCCAGCTTGAGGCGGCCAATCCTGCACACCTGAGAATTCCCACACAGGATCAGGTCCCTCAAGCCCTGGGAGTGCTTGCCCAGCTTTCCCCTCTTGCAGAGACACACTGGGGAATCTCTGAAGCACATGTCTGTAAGCAGAGGACATGTCCCTCATTGTCCTGCAAGCTCAGGCCCCTGCCCAATGTGGGACAAAAGGCAATATGGCTAGGGACAGACTTTACACATAAACTGGTTTAAGTGATCAGAAACTGATTTAAACCTGTAACAGAACAGATGTTCAGTGCACATAAACCAGTTGAAAATGCCTGAAATCGGTTTGAGATAAACCTGGTTGAATGTAGTATCAGACTTAACTGATTTGGGTCAAACTGGTTTATGCAATGTCTGTCCCAGACCCCTTGCTGGTTTAAGTTAAATCAGAGTCCCCCAGCATCCTGGCATGCTCTCTGGGCTGGGCAGAGCTCTCTGCTCCACAGCAGAACTGGCCCATCCCCTCTGCTCCCTGGCCAGAGCTCTGACAGAGACTTGCAGGCACAGTAGGGTCTGCTGGCTTCTCCCAACCCCCTCCCCGTACCCCCTCATCACTCACTGCTTAAGCAGGGATCCTGTAACAGGGAACCCTAGTCCTGTTACCAGAAGACAGGTCGTCCCCTTTGAGATCAGGACTTTCTGGGCACAGTGCACTGGTAAGGTAGGGGTTAAACATTGAGCAAGGCCAGCTGGTCAGGTGACCGGAAGGGGGCAGGCCAGAACTATAAAAACCCTTGGCTGGGCAGCAGGTGGGGCTGGCAGCCAAGGGTGAAGGAGTGTGTGTGAGAGCTTCATGGAGAGGCTGGGTGCGTGGCCCAAAGGCTGAAGGAGCTACTGAGGAATCCAGAGAAGCAGCTGCAAACCCAGAGGAAGGACGGTAGCCGACGGTGGGGAGCAGAAGCACGACCCCTGAGTAAACGTAAGCAGGTGTGCTGCCTTCTTTGATAATCTTTTTCTGGTGGTGGCTAGAGCCTGTGGACAGACTATTTATGGTTGGGGGGGTAGTTGATAACACCAGCGGTTTGGGTGAGGCTAGTGGGGAAGGAGGAAGCCTCATTGGGACCCCACTACACCGTGGGGGCCTGGCACCCGTGTGGGTGCAGGATCTGGGGTGTACTGACCCTGGCAACAGAGAAGGTGCAGTATTTGGGGTACATAGGCCCTGGAGCCAGTGTGGGTGCAGGATTTGGGAGGGTACAGACCCCGGCGCCAGAGGGTGCAATCCTAAAAGGTCAGGGTAGTCTGGTACCCCTGAGGTACAGTTTTGTTTTTTGGTTGTTGTTTTTTTGTTTTGGACTGGGACAGTGTGGGTTTGAGGCCATTCCCTGGCCTTGAACTTGTGGTCCCCTGGCTGTGGGGCCAATGGCTGGGCCTCTGGGCCAGGTAGGCTGGGCTCCAGATTGAAGCAGAAAGGACGGCCACGAGCCTCAAGACAAGGAAAAGGGCTAGAGCCTCAGAGTCTAATCCTGTTTGGTGGGTTTAGACGGGGAGGCCTAGCTAGAGAAAGGCAGGGGTCAAGGCCCGTGGAGGCGGAAGACCCCAACATATGAAATATAATAGGCAGTCTCCTGCTTACGAGAACATCAGTATAACAATTTTCCATCAAGACATGGCAGGAGAGTAGAAAGTGGGACACAAGAAACCTTAAAGGGGACTCCAAGGGCGCCCCACGTAGGGTGCAGATAACAGGGAAGATGGCACTGGAGAAGGCAACCTGTTACAGATCCTTTCCTCCTCTCTGCCACAGCATGGACCATAGCCAGCATGTGGTATGCTAGCTAATGCTGTGTAAGGCTCCAGAAGAGATTGCAGACACAACAGGGTCTGCCCCCCCTCCCCCACTGCTCAAGCAGGAAATCCCCCCGCCACCCTCCCTCCCATCTCCCACAGCACAGACCCCAGCCCCACGGACCCTAGGCATGTGGTATGCTAGCTGATGCTGAGAGGTTTCTGTGTGTGTCTCTCTCCAGTTTCACTGGGGCAGGCAAACAGAACAGTAACCACTTAGGGCTGTTTGGAGCTAATCAACAGGTCAGCCAGTAAGCTGTTTAAAAAGTTTGAAGTAATGGAGAGAGGCCATTGTTTTGCGAATCAGGTGATAAAGACTGTTATTACTATCGGCCCCCAGCTGGCTTGCGTGCCTGTCAGTTTGCTGCAGACAGTATGACAAACCTGGGAGGAAGATTGAAAAGCCATCACCAGATTCATACACTGCACTCCCTCCCCCCTTGACTCAGAGTGCTAGCCCAGGGCTGGAGCTGGCAACACTCCCACCCCTTGAGCACCAGCCAGCATGGTGGAAGAGAAGGGAGGGCTGCTCTAGCCCCCCCTGGCTTCTAGTCTGAGCCACAGCTGGCATGTGCCTGAATTTCCTCAGTTGAGAGAGAATGTCTGTCCAGTTTCAAACCAGTTCAGCCATCCAGGTTAGACTAACCTGCAAAGATTGAATCAATTCAAGCTCAGGCTTTTTGAATGTCTGTCCCTAGCCTATGTGTTTTGCCCAGAGAAGCAGATAATATAAGGAATGAGAGACAAGACATAACATGGGAAGGACAAGGCTACTGAAGGGAATAAGTGTGTCATAGGACATTGTATTTATGAAAAAACACAGAGACACAGGCATGCAAATGCACCCTTCTTCCATGTAAATTTCAGGCAAGATGCTGTTGGGGTAGATTCTGAGAAGAGAATACCTGTGCTTATCTGTGTTGTCAGCAGTTAGTAACAGTTTGACTCAGAAAGACTACTGGTCTCTTTACCACTACTTAGAAACAGTCATAGGAGTGGATATCATAGAAAACATGAGACCATGGATTCCCATTTGCAGGCTCTTATAAAGAGGACCTAGCTTGTGAGATTGGAACCTGCTAAACTATCACTAAAATAAAGACCAAAGAGAACAGGTGTCTCAGGGGATTAGCAGTGGGGAATAGAAATTTGTGCTGATGTATTGCTAATTTAGACATCCACCAAAGCCTCTCATTGAGTCCTATGTTCTTTGGATCAGGTTCTCAAGGCATCAGCAGCTGAATCATTAGAAGGGATGTTGGTGCAGAAATTGAAAGTGGATGTAGTCAGATCTAGCAGAGAGGAATGTATTTGATCCTTGTAAGGTATATTTAATGATGAATGGAAAGTACTGAGTCTTGGAAGGTTCAGAAGAAGCTGTGCAAGCTGTGGGATTGCTGCATGGAAAAGGATTAAGAACAGTCTGTTTGGGAAGGCGTGTTTTGAGAGTCTCAGAAGGCTGGGGTACAGGTAAACCACTAATGTTTTTGGTTCTAGAGATTCATAGATTATGAGGTTAGAGGGGCACATCCATTCTGACATTCTGCATAACACATATTTAAGACTTCCCCAAACAAATGCCTGTTTGACTGAGAATGGTTTTCTTTGTTTGTTTGGTGAGATGTTCTTTTGTCTTTTGGAACATCATCCAGGTTGTGATTTAAAGATTTCCAGTGATGGGATTGATTTCAATTGCAAATAAAAGTTATGGTATTATAAGCATGTAAGAGTACTTTACTTATTCTATGAAAACCAAAAAAATCTTCAATCGGCTCCAGCCAACCAAGAAAAAATGCCCCCCAAAATATTATTTGAATCAGAAAGTTTCAATTTTAATTATTATAGTATTTCCTTATTGATATCATGCTGTTTAGGAGCTTATTCGATGCTCAGTTTTTAAAATACCATATAAACATTTATTAATAAGCCTCACATTACCCTTATGAAGTAAGTAAATACTAGAACTCCACTTTCAGTTTGTTTGAGCAGTTTATAATGGAATAAAAATTCAGCTATGCCATGCCAGCAAACAGAAAGGTCATATGCACCAATACCCACTAAAATTGGTCAGAAAGTTAATTGAACATCTTATTCATGTAAACTAATCACTTGGGAAATCAGTGGGGATAAACTGAGCATAAGATTTGTTCGAGCACTTGATAATTATGGTTTCTTTTGGAAGAAATATCAGGAAAAAAGTTGCTATCAAAATGGTAGAAAATCCAGCTCCTAAGTCACCCTTGGTTTCTAGGTTAGTATATATTCTCATTTTCCTGGGAGAATAATCCCATGCATAAATCCATGTTATCGTCTTTCTGTTCTTTGCTGGACCTCAAATGCAATCTAGAAATAATACATTCCATGGACCAGAATATCCACAAGAACTTTAGGAAATCCAGAGAAGCAGTACCAAACATCCTCATAGATAACATAGTGCACATCTAATCAAGTTTCTTATTTCCAAGTACAATGAAAAGTACTACAGACACTGGACTTTTTATCACAGAAAAAGACTGATTTTATTTTTTTTAAATGGAGACTAAATGCTTAAAGCATGTGATTACTCATACTGTTAATGGCCTGGAGGATCCCTCAAGGTGTTGAGAAGTCACCCATGTCAAACTCTGACAAAAAATTGCAACTGTCTACTTGAGTGTGTAACCTGGGTGTCCCCAAAATGAGTGTCCCCCCCCTCACCAATAGAAGGGGAAGGCCAGCAGGGCGCACGTGCTGCGGGGGGGCGGGGAACTGCAATCACTCACAGTTCCCTCCCACCTATCGTGTCTCAACAGAGGAGGGACAGAAAGCAATGTCTTAACCAGGTACAAAATTTGATATCGA
>NW_005842433.1:437263-441337 GCF_000455745.1 Alligator sinensis
CGGGTTTTTCTTCCCAAGGTGGAGAACCTTGCATTTATCGGCGTTGAACACCATCAGATTCTCGTCCGCCCACTTGCTGAGCCTGTCCAGGTCAGCCTGGATCACCCTCCTGTCTTCTGGTGCGGATGCTTTGCCCCAAAGTTTTGTGTCATCGGAGAACTTGGCCAGTCCGCTTCTGACTCCAGTGTCCACATCATTAATGAAGATGTTGAACAGTATGGGTCCAAGGACAGAGCCTTGGGGGACCCCACTGGTCACGGGACACCATGATGAGTGATATAGCAAACTAAAGTGGATATTTACAGGTTATAAATACATATAACTATAACTATGTACATGCCCAAATACAAACGGTAAGCATAATGGTCCCAAACAATATAAACAGATAAATATGATAATAAATGGCACTCTAAAATACAAGGCACACAGTTAACAGATAATAAACCCTCCAAAATGCACAGTGTGTATCAAACAATCAATAACACTCCAAAATATAAGACGCAAGACTTCTCTAACAGTTCCCCTCCTCTAGGGGATTTCTTCCTCCTGCTGTTTTATTGAGGCTACCTTCCTCGTGTCACTCCCATGGGAGACCCATTTCTCCACTGACCCATGTGTCCCTAGGAGCCGGGTGGGGCAGTGTTCATAAGCTCCCTGGCCTGACTAATGTTACTTCAAGGGAGAGCTCAGTTCCAGGCCTCAAGGGGGTGGTGTGACTTGCTCACACATCCCAGTGGCTCAATCTTTCTCAGGGGGAGTTGTGGGTCTGGGCTGCCTCGTGCATACCCTGGGCCATGCCACTCTGAATGCTGCTCCCCCATACTCGTGAATTTCTCCATTCCCAGGGCCCTTGTGGACCCACTACAAAGGATGGGTCCCAGACCACCCGGCCCCTCCTCCTTACACCCCGTAATGATTCACCCTGCAGTAGCACTGATTCCTGAGCCTGGCCTTATGCCGGGGTTGGAGACACGAGCTGCCTCACTGTGGCTCCCAGGGTCCCAGTCCCTCGCAGACCCGCCACATAGCAATGCCTGCACTGCCTACCACTTCCATCCAGCAGCAGAATCTTTCGGGCTCTTCTGGGCAGCTCTCCTAGCTCTTCTAGGCCTCAGAATCCCTTCCATCTTCTTTGTCCCTTGCCGACTCCACCATGTGCTCGGCACACAGCTCCACCCCCAGATTGAAAATGAACCAATTAGGCAGGCTGCAACTGCAGTTCCTAATTAAGTCTGCTTCTGCCCCACCCCCCGGCCCTTGGAGTAGATTGGGAGCAGACTCTCCTCCTGGCTCTTCTCTTGCCTATCTCTGATTGTTGGGTTTTGTCCCACCAATCGCATTCGTGGTCTTCTAACTCGGAGAACCGGGCAAAGCCTGGTAAGCCCTCCACAAGTGTTTAAGGAGTCCTACTAAAGCTCCCACAGTGCGTTAGAGTCTTGAAGGCTGTATGCCAATCAACTCAGCTGTGAGCAGGTACCTACTCATTCAGGTTGGGAAGTCAAAAGGTAGCTGTATGCAACACTAGGTACTTCTCTCCTCTGTGTATCACTGGCTATGGAAAACTGGCCAGAGAAATGAAAGACTTCACCACACCAGCCCAAGTGCACTGGTAGGCCCAGGTATACCTTTTGCCTTTTGACCTGAATTGTGCTTTACCCAAAGTGTGTTTTAAAGCACATCCTTGAGGCTTGATGCACATTACAGTTTGCATGTGCTAATTCTGTGGAATTATATGGTATTAAAGTCAGTACAAACTATGACCAATCACAGCTCTGATGACCTCTGACCTGCACAGCTCTAACTTGCCACTAGAGAGCTAGTGAGTAGCATCCTAGTCGTCATGCTGGGAGCAGCCATGCTGCAGACTGTATTTCCCAGGAACCTTTGCTGCTTTTTGGCTACTGGCCAGACTGGGGTGTCAGTCAGGGGACCTAGCTCAAGGGTTTCCACTCTACTATTACAATGTCTTCATCCCCGCCATACCCAGTGTCCAGGCAATTAACTGAGCTGCACAAACATGCAGAACCACTTGATGGAACAGATTAGGAAGGAGAAGCCTACAGAGGCAAGTGGTACTAGGACTCCTACAGCCCTGCCTGCCCATCTCACCAGGCTGCACCTGAAGAGGCTTCACACAGAATGCATTTATTTGCACTGGTTTTCTGGGCGAGGGGCAGGGGAAGCAGCTAGTGGGGCTGGTGCAGCAGTGGAAGCTGTGGAGCTGCAGATCTCCCTACTCAGCTCAGGCAGCCTTGGGATGCCAGTTGCACTCACACACACAAACCCCTCACTCTCCAGACCCAGACAAGTGCCTCTTGTCGGAATTGAGGCAATGCACAGCCACGCTGCTGGGATGTTGTTCCTCTCCCCTATCCCTGCACTGGTCCTCACTGCTCCTGTCCAGTGCTCCAAGCACAAAACTATCCAGGCCAGGGCATTCTCTGCCCTGCACCTTCCTGCAGCTGTGCCAGGGCTTCAAAGCAGCCTCAGCTAGTTTAAAGTCTCTGTCTATGCCTGTCCTGGAGCAGTGATGTAGGAGCAGGGTCACGCCCCAGGAGTGCATGGAGGAGTCAGTTTAGGGCCAGTGGTAGCACCGCTTTGACGGTAGAGTGCTAAAAAGTAAATACATTGTCAATGACACTAGGGGGCTGGGAGCAGCCTCCTGGGGCACACAGCATTCATGCTTTGAGATACTGGAGGACCAGAAGTGGCCTGAATTATTGCTGTGGAATGATCAGATGACAACATAACACAATTCACTTAACACAGGAGATATACCTCATGTGACAAGGTGTAACTCTACAATACCAGAAGTGCACCTGACACGTGTTTTCCTTCTTGAATGCATAGATGCTCATTTTAACTGTTTAACACATGCAAAGTGTAATGTGCAACAAGGTCCTTGAACTCTGTGATTCTTACTTGAGAAACGTTTCTACTTAGTATAGCAATTAGTACAGCATATCAGCCGAAGAATAAAGTACTGTATTTACAAGACTAATTTACATTGCCCAAAGAGAACCCAACTCACGAAAAAAAAAAGAACAGAAAAAGGAACAGAACTACTATTTGTGTTCAAAGTCACCTCAGGGATTTGGATGTACAATTCTGTTAAAATGAACTGGAAATGGGCTTAAGATCTCTGGACCCATGCTGATAGCCTCATCTTGCACGCAAAAAGGTTTTGGTCACTTTTCTAGTCCATAAAATAACTGTGGATGTGCTTACATTCACTCAACTATATGGCCACATATGACCAAGTAGCAGACACAAATTTAGAGTCGAAATCTGCATGCTTAGAATTCAGTAAAGGGCTAGATATTCATTACACTAGCAGCAGAATCAAACCCTGAATCATTGGTGATGCATAGAGGGTGCACACGGCCGCACATGCACCCCCTGAGCTTGGTGGTGCAAAAAGCACCACCAATGCTGCTAGCAGCACCTGCAGGCAGTCACCACTCACCACGCCCCACCCCCTTGCTGCCAACACTGCCGGCAGCATCTGCAGGCGGTCCCCACTCATCACTGGCCACTGCCAATGCTGCCAGCAGCATCTGCGGGTGATCACCACTGGCCACTGCCAACACTGCCAGCGGCACCTGTAGGCGGTCGCTGACCACTAGTCGGCACTCATCAACCCCACCTCGCCAAAACTGCTGTGGCCACCTGTGGGAGCTTACCACTTACCGCTTGCTGCCACCATGCTCCCACCGCCAACACCACTGCTGCCACCTGTGGGAACTCGCCATATCCCCCCAGCCTCCAGGGGCACGTGGCGTTCATGCCCCGAATCAAACCCAGAATCAAACCACTTTGCGTATGTGCAGCACATGTTTCAGAAGTGGCATAATAAAAAGTATATGAATACATCATTCGGTCCATTGAACCTAAAGGGGGCCTTACATTTTTGGTCCAGATTTTATCTCTTTTTCCAGCTACAGATTAATAGAGGGGCTAGTTTTTAGCCCCTCCTGATCACACCTGTGGCTTTCTCACTCTCTTCCTTTGTGTTTCTAATCCCCTTGCCAACCCTTTCCAACAAACAGCTGATGTGTCTTACAGGTTTAGGGA
>NW_005842433.1:441347-476636 GCF_000455745.1 Alligator sinensis
AGATTAAGGCAAACGATGATTCTAATTGATCAAAAATGTAGGGATAGAATATCATTCCCATTAAAAAAGTTGAACTGGATAATAAAGCCTATACACAGGAGAATAGAGGTATTACTGTGAAATATTTCTGAGGTTTTCCTTTGGAGCAGTAACCAATGAGGCCGGAACTGAATGCTATAGTGATGCGCCAGCCCTGCAGCCCCAGAAATTGGCACAAGTAGTAAGGGAGAGTTCCCACTTTTATATAGAAAGTCATAGAGGATAGGGTCACAAGTCAACAGGCCAAAGGGAGAGAACAGGTAAAAACGAAAGAAACATAATAACATACACTCAGCCACACCTCTGGAGGTGCTCCCAAACAAGACTTTAGTCCCTGGAGTGCTCAAACAGCAGCCTGCAGTTGCCCCCAAGTCTGAGTCCAGCTCCTCCAGTCCACAGTCCTTGCTAACCAAGCCAGTGAGATCTCCAGCTTGGCTGCGCACTCCTTCGTGTAAGGCTGACCAAGTTCCATGTGCACGCTGCTCTCTCTCCCCCTTACTTCAGCCTCAAGCTTCCTCTTCCTTTTTCCTTGCCCTCTGTTCCCTGGGAGTTTCAGTCCAAATGAATAGACATCACTAGGGACTTACCTAAATAATAATTTCACGGATTCCATGCAATGCCCACGAAACCCATAACATCTGCTGGAGGGGAAAAAATCTATGGAAAATAAAAGGCCGGCTCCCCAGACAGAGCCAGCAATTCTCAGGGCACTGTGGCAGCCCACCAGGGCAACCCCTCATCGCCGATTGCCTGCAAGGGCAGCCTGTCATGTGGGCCTACCCCTCTTCACCAATTGGCAGCAGAGGGTGGGGCTGCAGGATAGACAGCCCTCACAGCCAATCATCAGTGAGGGGCTGGGCCACTGGGTCCCTTGACCAATCAAAGGTGTGTGTGTGGGGCGGGCGGGAGGGGGCAGGATCACGCTGCATTCATGAAACGGCTGCTAGGTACTGTGTTCTGCCCACGAAAACAGCGGGCAGCCACCATCAATTAGGTAGGTCCTGAAACACCACAGCTCTACAGACTGTACCCTTGTTTCATCTGCTGTTACACACTTTACATTCACATTAGTGACTTATGCCTTGTTTTTTTTAACCAAGAAGCTTTAATTTTCCCCCTCCTTGATAACCCTTTGTCTATTAAAAAGGGTTATTTTGTGATACCTTTTATTTGACCAACTGCATGGTTAGGAGAGAAGTCTGACAAGCTTTCATACATTGATCTGATGGAGTGATGTTTGTTCAATAGAGGAAAAATATTAAATACAGACCCAATGGAAATTCATGGCAAAACTCTAATTAGGACCAGAATTTGGTCCTAAGGTGTTCAGTAATCAAAAAGACAAGAGTAGTCTACAAGATGCTGAGGTAAGAGCCTTGTGCAGAGACAGCTCTTAGAGAGAAGAATAAGTTCAATCACAGACACATTCATAAACAGAGCAATTATAAATAACTAAAAAAATAATTTGAAATTATAATGCACAATAAAAACTCTGTAAATGTGTTCACTTTTACCCAAAAACATAATAGGCTTAGCTAGGCTAAGGCATGCTACTTAAAGAAAGCAAAATAGAGGACATATCAATCTTCTTATTTTCTTTTTGGCTATAAAAATAATCTTCAGAAGCCTTGTGTGGCGATACTATGTAATATCAGTCATCATGAGTTTCTATATTACCTAATGCTCAAAAGCATTTCAGATACAATTTATATGGGACAGACTATGCAAAACAGTCAGTGAGTCAGCATATCACAAAACAATGAATTAAAGTTCACTTGCAATAAGTTCTCATCCCTGTCCCCCACCCTGCCTTATAATAAAACTTTTACATATTCTCACTGGGACAAATTCAGACTCTGTTTATGAGAATGTAACTTGCCTTGATTTCAGGCAGAATTTTGAGTATAAACCATTACAGAATTTGACCTAACTTTTTTTTCAGGAGGTGGCAATTGTATTAACTGTATTAACATCAGAAACATGTTAATTGTTGTTTTGTGCCCTCAGATGTTCTGAATCAAAATGTAGTATATAGTATGTAAAACTGTCCTTTGAGAATAATTATATATTTGAAGTAATTTTTTCCCCCTCAGCACAGCATGGAAAGAGAAGGGCAGCACAGAAGTGTTAACGTGCCGTGCTGCCAGACAGTGAACGGGTGGAAGTATTTGCATAGGAGAGCATCTGGACTCTATATGTACTCAAATACTTTGAGGGGGAAAGCAGTTTTCCACATTCATTACAGCTTAGTAGGAAGAGGAGAAAAGGAACAAGGGAGGATAGAAAAGGAACAGGGGACTCCTTTTGTATCTGTGTCCAATATGGTTTCTTTTGATTTTTCATTCTCCATAGTCAAGAGCTCCCCATGTGTTCTCATCTGTTACCCAGGCATTGCCATACCTGCCTGCCTGTGTGAAAGTGGCTCAGCTGCTGGCTCTGGATGAGGCTAACAGATCACATCTATCTCCCTGGCATCTACTGAGTGTGCAGGGCTGCAAGGATCAAGCCCCGGACAAGAACACAAAAGTAGGTCTGTATAGAAGCAGCCAACCTTCTATATTGTCCATTGCTCATTGTGCGGACACTGGAGGTCAAAACTATCTAACATTCCTGCTTTTTCTGTATGTGTGCTTGAGAGAGAGAGAGAGAGAGATCACAAGTAGCATATCGTTTTACTCTATTATTTTGGTTATTAATTATTGAGAAAAATGACAGTTCAAAAGCATTGTACAAAAATAGAGAATATATGTGCCTATGTTAAATCATTTCTTATTAATGAAAAAAACCCAGTAGAATAACTGTGCATTCACACAGATGATAAATTAGGTAGATGATAGTTGGAGCATATTAATCTGAATTTGCATGCGGAAAGAGAAAGAGGGAACTTAGTAAAAATAAGTAAATGGAAATGTCTGGTGAGAGAATGGAGATCTGCTATCCAGGAGTGGTAACAGGAAGAAGTAACACAAAACAAAAAGGAAAAAAGTCCATTGAAATCATGGAAACATGCCAAAAAAGAATGGGAATGCATCTTTGGAAAAATGTTTTGAGCCAGAGAGTCATGTGAAGTATTTCACAGCAGAGAGCAGTGACCAGATAGGAGCAAACATTGTTAATGTATGTTTGTTAATTGAAATGATAATTTATTACCCAGATTTGTCAGAGCCCCTTTTTTAGAAAGTGTTCATTAAAAGAATGATTCAATAATGCCCAAACATTAACTATTAATAAGTAAAGTTGTTTGCACTTGACACACATATCTGGAAGCATTTTACAAGTGTGAGCTAAAACTTGAGAGTACACTAATCTTGGGAAACGTAGAGAAGCCCTCTGACATTCAGCATTTCATCCGATCCCTGTTAGTTGCTCTGTTGAAACATAGATACTGGGAATTTTCTTTTCAGTGCTGTGGATCATTTCATGTGACAATGTTTATGTCTCTTCTTTTGGAGTCCATCTCATTTCAGTCTTACTTTTTTTTCTTTTTTACGGTTGTATGTTCTTTAAAGCCTTCCTTTACAATCACCAGCACATATTATACAGGGATAATCATGCGAGCTGTCAGGTTTCATCTCTATGCCTGGTACACCTTTTCATGTTTCTGATAATATTGTATTCTGATAAATACTGTATTTATCACAGTGCTTCCCTTCCCCCACTTCTTTCTTTCTTTTCTCACACCATCTTCCCATCTCTCTTCCTCTGCAACCCCTCCTCTTCCTTCTCTTCGCACTCTCACTATAGAGCTTTTCAGTCTCTGAAAATGGACCCACTGAAGAAAGATTTGCTGTCCCATTCGTTCCGCACTGCCCCATAAAAAGCGAATATTTTCAGGTTGACTGAAAGTTTAACTTTGTTATTTTTTTTATTTTTAAAGAAAATCCAGCGTGACATGGCACGCGTTGGTGCCCTTGCCACTTAACAAATTACTTGTTTTTTTGACCTAAGTTAAATGCTGTGCAAATTTCCCTTGTCCATGTTTTCTTTGTGTGGAGACTCCACTGATAAAGAATAAGGAGCTAACTTATTGGGACTGCTTAAGCAGAGCTTCAGTTGTTTACCACAGATTTTTTTATACCATATTTTTAAAGACAGTGAGTCAGATATCTCAGCTGAGGTAAACTGGTATAGCCCCATTAACTTGAATTGACTTCTTTACACTAGATGAGGATCTGGCTCAATGCATTCAGGCAATGTGCTAAGTACAGTAGCTCCTAAGGCTGTGACTGCAATTTCAGAGCACAATATGCACATTAATTCCTGTCCACCAGGCAAAAATGTTATTCGCAGAATTAAATGAAAGCAAATTGCAATCTGACACACTACTAAGATACAGAGGAAGTACACAACTATCCCTGAAAAAATCCTGAGGTTTTTTTACAGTTCTAAGCATATATCAGCCACTTCATTTATCAAATATTGTTTTAGAAAAAATCCTAAAGCTTCTTTTATCCTCACACCCGGTTGAGAGTTGAATCTAATGAAGCTGCTCCTAGAGACTACAGAAGCAATATATTGTGATTCATTCTCCTCCCTCCTTGAAAAGATAGCCTGTTAAAACACCAGCCACACACCATTGCATGGGAGATTATTGTTACTGTTCCTTTTAAGGGATATAAACTCTTTTGAAGACCTATGGAAGCACAAGAGTGCCCTTCATGTTTCTAACTTTTACCTTACAAAACAATAACTTCCTTTAATTTATATACTTATGCTATTCGTCCACTAAGTTCTGAATATTGAACTGGTCATGCATAGGATCACCCCTTTCTGTGAACCCCCTTTTATTTTGTCCAACATGCCATTTACATTTTCAAAAGAGAAAAATATGGTTATAAATCTCTCCTCTTTCTTTACCAAGCCCATAGTCCATCTCATTTTATATGAAGTCCTACCTCTCAGAAGTGATTTAGAGTGGGGTGGGTCAGCCTGCCACATATTTCCTGGCAGGTGGTCCAACATAGAAGGCTAAAGCTGAGTAGGCCTAAGGTGAGTTAAAGTCTCTTTCTGTACCATAACTGTGGTGCTTCATTGTTTTCCTTTTCTTGGCTTCTATGACAGCCTTCCTGCATGACAGATAGCTCCACTAACAATGAACCCTTTGTGTCTCCACATAGCTCTTTAAATCTCAGTTTGTAGCTAAATTGTACCCTTCCTATAATATTTAAATAGAAGCAAAAATTAAAAATATGTTATCCAAATATATTATTTCCCTCATGGTTGAAATGGATTTCCTTAAGTAGGAATGTATGGGACAATGCAAGGGCTTTGTTTGCTGGTTACAGCTGAGAGCATACCCCAAAAACATCCCTCGAAACATTCCATGGAACTTAAAAATGATCTTACTCAAGTCCTTATTTTACTCATTTTTAACACAGTTGTGAATGATCAAGTTTTAGGTGCATACATTTTGCAGAAAGTGAACTTTAGGCTTAAATATTTAAGTATTTGCACAAGGTTTCATATATTTTACTTAGGATGCAACAGTGCTTAATAACCCGGGAAGACAATAAAGTCCTCCAGACCCAGATAATTAAATTAGGCACCCAGCTGCTCTTCTTTCCTTCAGAAATAGGATTATTTGCACAGCACCCAATTATTTTGTATGAATATCATAGAAGAAATTCAACTCTACATCCAATCAGCAAATCTTTTAGCAACCCTTCTGTCCTAGAAGTCCTGCATTGGCAAAACTTTCAAAGTCTCAAAAATACAAAAATGTACAGTGTTCTAAATTTTCCTAATTTTGCATGTATCTTGCTGCATCCCTTCAAATTTTGCCTTGTCAGGAGAGATTCAACATCCCAATTGGTAAATCAAACCCTAGTCCTGAGGATAAAAATCAGAGTCATTCAGCTAATCAGAAAATGGAAAAAATACTGTGTGACTTATGTGACCGATCATGACTTACTGTCACAGATTGATTTAATCACTGAGAACTGAATAGTTGCAGTTAGTTGTTTGTGATCACTCAATGAGTATAAAAACTCAAAGTCACTGACTAATGAAAAATTCTAATATCCATAATCTGGACGTAAGCATGTCTTAAAACTCATTGAAAAATTGTATTTGCTTATGTGCATTCACTTTGTTCTAGGATTAACCCGAAGCAATGGTTGAATATTTCAAAATACTGAGGTAACCAGTAGATAAATAAGAACGGCTTGTGGGAAGAGCTCTTAGAACTAAAAATATGATCCATTAATAAAGTCAATCTGACTGCTTCTGTTACATATCCGTGTAGCTGTTACTGACACATGAGTTGTTCTTTACTCTGTCTCATTTTCCATCCCCATCAAAATGACGACAGCTTTATGAACTATATCAGAATGAACTTTTCCTTGTTGACAAGACATCCACTGAAGTAACTTTACTCGACATGGATGGGGAAAAAAGTAGCACTTACTAGGGCTGTGCAAAGCTTTGATCCCTGATTCAATTCGGCGGAGATTCGGCCCGGTTCGGTGGCCGAATCTCCTAAACAAATCAAGAGACCCTTAAATCTCTCTGAATCAAATCAGAACCCGCTGAATTGATTCAGAGAGATTTGGAAAGGTTCGGTGATTTGGACATAGACACAGCTCTAAATGTTTTTTCTACATACCTCAAGGAACCAGGCAGCTCATGAATGCTGCAATGATGGGGTGGATGGAGCATCCCACAGGGATGCTTCCTGGGTCTGGAGGGCACGCAGGGTCCCCCCATGGCCAATTGCTGAGCCAGAAGGGTGCGGGGTGAGGGGGCTCAGCGCACTCTCTGGCAGACCCAGAAGTGACCAGAAGTACTTCTGGTCCACTTCCAGGTTCACCGCCAAGCACACGGGGGAGGAACCCCGCACTCCTGTGGGATGCTCCATCCGCCCGAGCATCGCAGCATTCATGAGCCACACCTGGTACCTCGAGGTATGTAGAAAAAACATTTAAAGCTATGTCTATGGCCAAATCGCTGATTCTCTGAATCAGCATCAAATCTTCAAATTTGGATTCACCCGAATTGAATCGGGGACAGTGATCCAAATCAATCTAATCACTGTCCCCGATTCGGGCCGAATCTGAATCAAATACAGCCCATTTCACACACCCCTAGCACTTACAGTACTTAAGATATTCATTCTTTAAGGGGAGTTAATGCGAACTACAGGCAGAGCCAGCCTTCAGGGTGGGCAGCATGGGTGACCACAAGGGCACAGTGGTCAGGGGGCACTGGCAGCAAAGCAGCTCTACAGGCAGAGGTGGAGGCGGCGTAGCATGGTGAAGCTCTGGTATTATTGTTCAGGAAGGTAAGGGAGATGATTGTTAACACCTGTGAAGTAAAAAACAATGGGTCATTAAACAGGCCAATAACTCCCTTAGTTGCCTGAACAATAATACATGCCAGAACTGCAACATTCAGGGGAGGGGGACAATTGCTCAGCACCAGCATCTGCAGCAACAGCAGCAGTAGCGGCAGAAACAGGGTCAGAGCTCGGACACTCGTTTCAATTTTTCACTAGCCGTGACCCTTGCAAGCATGTGCAAAGGTGTGCAAGCATACGCCAGGGTGTGCGAGCATGTGCAAACATGTGCACATTCTGCAAGTAAGTGCAAGTGTTTGCAAGCAAGTGCAGTGGTGTGCTGAGATGCTCATTTTAATTTTCACCATCCATTAAACTTGGAAAAAGACAAAATGTTGCAAGTACCTAAGAAGAATGACAGTGTGCGCAGTAATAGTGAGATGGTCATAGTGGAGATATCAGATGAAAAATGCATAGATAATCCACAATTCAATGTCCAAGAAGCATTGCAAGAGAAACAGAGACACTCAAACAAAACAGAAATTCTTCATCTGGACCAGAATAATGATGGCGCCACTTGTGACAGAGATGAAACAATTTCCATTATAGGCATTGGTGATACCATTTCTGATGGCCTAATCTAATGCCCAAAACTCAAGATTTGCTAGTAACCAATGGTCCACCACAAGTAAAGAACATGGATTTTCCTCTGGATGAGCAGAATCACCATTTTTCTATGACATTTTTATGCAGAAATCTTGAAAAATGGCAAAATTCTGAAATGTCGCTGGTTGCTTTATTCTAAGTCCACTGACAAGCTTTTCTGCTTCACTGCAAGCTCTTTGATTTGAATCCAAAATCATCCCTAGTATTTGAAGGGTCAAATGATTGGAAGTACATCTCAGATTCTTGTGTGTCATGAAAAGTCACCTAGTCATTTCAATTCTGGCCTAACATGGATTGAATAAAATAAAAGAACAGGGTAATTGAATTAACATGGAGCTTTAATGTGCGAAAACATGAGAAAAAAAAACACATTTGGAGAACATTTTAGAGAGGGTCACGACAATAACACTTTCTTTCTAAAAATAATATGGCTTTTCAAGGCTCATCTGACAGGTTCTTCATGGAGAACAATAGGAACTTCCTGGATTTGGTGGAGTTACTAGGAAAGTACGATGAACTAATGAAGGAACATTTGCCATGCATACTTTACAAGAAGGTGAAGGATCACTACCACAGAAAAGTAATCCAGAATAAGATCATTGAATTACTAGTGAAGGAAGTGCTGCAACACATTCTTAAAAGGTTGAGGAGTACTACTCCAAGATACTGAACTGCACACCAGACGTGAGCTATTCTGAAAAGAGGTCTTTCACACTTTGAATGGCAAAGTAACCATTCAGGAACACCTGAACGTGACATAAATCTCAGAGACTGCTGGGGCCAGGGTTATGACAATGATGCAAATATGAAAGGGAAAAAGAAGAGTGTAAAGGCAAAAATCCTTAATCAATACTCAAGAGCATTTTTCATTCCACGTGGATGCTACTCACCCAATCTCATGGTGGTAGATGCTGCACCATCTTCCATGGAGTCCAAGTCCCTCTTGGGCATTCTGCCAAAAATCAATGTTCTGTTCTCTGCTTGTGTTCATCATTGGAGATTCTCACAGATCACGTCAATGTCACTGTTAAGCCAGTACGCAAAACATGCTGGGAGTGCAGAATGGAAAACGTTAAAACTGTTCACTACCAAACAACTGAAGTACACAATGCCCTCATCGCATTGACTGAATCAGAGCAAGCACACACTGGTATCCATCATGGAGTGTTCATTCTGGCACATCAATTCACTAAATTCAAGTTTCTTATCTTCATTATGGTGTGGTACGATATCCTTTTTCAAGTCAATGTGATGAGCAAAAGCATGCAAAGCAATAAAAACTTCAACATTGTTGCAGCCACAAGCTTGATACAGGCCTGTCATGACTATTTTGTAAGCTACAGGGAAGTCAGGTATGAAGGCGGTCTGACAACAGCTAAGGGCATAGCTGAAAATCTTGGGGTTGGTCTAGTGTTTAAACCAACCTCACATAGGCATCCTAAAAAGCATCAGGTCTGCTACAAATGTGAAGAACTGCAAAGAAACTGGCTGTCTCCAAAGTCTACTTCCACAAATTCTACAATTTATGTACAACAGTGAACTTCATGACAACTTCCCAGAAACATGGATAGCACTCAGGATCCTGTTAAACATGCCTGTATCTGTGGCAAGCAGAGAATAGAGCTTCTCAAAGTTGAAGCTCATAAAAACATATTTGTGATCAACCATGAGAGATGACAGACTATCTTTGCTGACCATCCTATTTATTGACCATGCTGTGGCTCAAACTATAGACCCGTCATGAGCAATATCAGAGTTTCTGGCATGCAGTCACCTTGAGTCTTGCAATCTTGGTGAACAAAGTTTTTTATTTATTATTGTTATTTATTAGTTTAGTGTTTAATTTCTTTTCATTTATTTGTCATTTATCTATAATGTTATTTTTATGACATATCATTTATTATTTGAATAAAATTGAATTTAATTGAATTGAAGTTTGTGTCATTGCCTCTTCTGAATTTTTTTTAGTAAATTATAAAAAAAAACAAAAAACTTTTGAGATTGCAGTTTTATTTCTGAAATGTGGGGGGCGCTACCAAAATACAAGCTCACCCAAGACACCATTTTCCCTAAAGGCCAGCTCTGACCACAGGTGAGTCAATGAAGTCTAAGGTAGGGTGATTTGCTCTTTCTCCTGGTCTCCAGAATTTGAAAATTATTGACTGTTTAACAGAAGGAATAACCACTTCAAAAAGAAAGTTGGGAGTAAACAAAGGGACAAGGAATGGAAAACATGGTTGATCAGAAAAAGAAAGATATATCTTAGAAGTCAGTAAGTCTATGAATAAGGAAATGATTTCCAAAAGTACAGTTAAGTTAGACTTTGCAATGGAAATTAAAACAAACAGCAAAAACTTCTTCAGTCTTACCAAGACAGTCTAGGAATGTTCTAAGTACAGAAGGAATACTTTAATGTTGAGCATAGGGCAAGGTAGCTAATAGTAATAAAGACATAAAAATGAAATAGCCACCTCTGAGGTGTAAAGAAACTCAAGGAGGTTGATGTACTCAAGTGAGAGAAGCCAGATACTCTCCATCTGAGAACTGGAAAAAAACCTGCACAGGACATTACAGGTCTAATAGCAAGGATTTTTATGTGATGTTACAATCTTACTGAAGAACAGCAAATGTAGCTAAGAAAGGGCAGAAAAATCACACAAAGCAACCACAGACCTGTTAGCCTTATTCCAACAGTATTCAAAGTTTTGAACAAAATTTGAAGAAACAAGTTAACAAAATGGAGGTAAATGGAAAATTGATACAATATAAGAGATGTACCAAGCTGATATCCTGACTTCCAGACAAGGGACATGCAATGGACTTAATCATTCCAGACCTCAGTTAGGTTATGACAAAGGAAATGTGAGCAAGCAACTGGCAGAAATTATTCCTGTTGTGCCAAAAGACTATCGAACTGGAGGCAGATGAGGCTTACCATGCATTGGTTCCTATACCATGTAATATCTATTATGATAACTGTCGTAGATTTGGGGTTTTTGCTAGTTTTGACAGTCTTCAAACATGATACAGTCCATATTCCCAGGGCATGCCTGTCACGCAGGCCCCTCCTATATCAGTTAGTCCTCAACTCTGACCCAAACACGGTCCATAAAGGGTTAACTTACAGGTCGGAGTCTTCTTCAACCCCTGAAAAGTTGCCTCTGGCTTGCTGCTGCTCCTTCCTCACTGCAGTCTGTCCTCTCAAGTTGGCTGTGACTCAGTTCTCTGCCCGTGGTGCTGCTGCTCCCAGTCTCGGAGAACCTAGGTCTCTTCACAGATCCTAGAGTCCCTGGTCTGGTATTGCAGCTGCTGGCCAAGCCACTGTCATTCCATCTATGTCTTATAGTCTATTTCTCTGGCTTCCCCTCCCTGGGAGACTTTTAATTTCCTATGGCCGCTAATTAGCTCCCTCAGCTGGCCCTGTCCTCTTGAGCATCCTGTAATTAGCATTACCACTTGCATCTGGGCTGGAGCCTCTGGTACCGCACCCCACTGCAGCCTGCCACAATAATATTATTTAATATAATGACCATGACACAAAGTAGAGATGCATTGACAAAATTTGCTGCTGAGAAATAATGCCGGGTGCATCTACATGAGCTCTTAATGAGGCTCAATAAACTCTGGCACAGTTTGTGCCAGAGTCAGCTGCTCCTGGGTGCAGCACCTTCATATGCACCTGGGAATGTAGTTTGAGCCAAGGAGGAGCAGCTCCAGGCTGGCAGCAGGCTTAGGGGGTCGGCTCTGGGCTCCAGGTGGTGGTGCCAAGCAGCAGAGGGATGGCTCGGGTATGAGAGTGTCAAAACTGCAGAGCCGTATAACTGACCCCCTGCGCCTGCTGCCAGCCTAGGGCTGCTCCGCCAAGTTACCATTCACATGTGCGTTTCTGCACAATAAATCACTCTGCCATAAGATAATACTTTCCCTGACAGTACTATCACAGGAGTAGGGGTGGATGTCGTATACTTAGACTTCAGGAAGGCCTTCAATATGGTATCCCACCCCATACTGGTGAACAAGTTAAGAGGCTGTGACTTGGATGACTCCACAGTCCGGTGGGTGGCGAATTGGCTAGAGGGTCGCACCCAGAGAGTCGTGGTGGATGGGTCGGTTTCAACCTGGAAGGGTGTGGGCAGTGGGGTCCCGCAGGGCTCGGTCCTTGGACCGATACTCTTTAATGTCTTCATCAGCGACTTGGATGAGAGAGTGAAGTGTACTCTGTCCAAGTTTGCAGATGACACAAAACTGTGGGGAGAAGTGGACACACCAGAGGACAGGGAACAGCTGCAAGCAGACCTGGACAGGTTGGACAAGTGGGCAGAAAACAACAGAATGCAATTCAACAAGGAGAAATGCAAAGTGCTGCACCTAGGGAAGAAAAATGTCCAGCATACCTACTGCCTAGGAAATGACCTGCTGGGTGGCACAGAAGTGGAAAGGGACCTTGGAGTCCTAGTGGACTCCAAGATGAACATGAGTCGGCAGTGTGACGAAGCCATCAGAAAAGCTAATGGCACTTTATCATGCATCAGCAGATGCATGACGAATAGATCCAAAGAGGTGATACTTCCCCTCTTTTGGGTGCTGGTCAGACCGCAGTTGGAGTACTGTGTGCAGTTCTGGGCACCGCACTTCAAGAGGGATGCGGATAACCTGGAGAGGGTCCAGAGAAGGGCCACTCGTGTGGTTAAGGGCTTGCAGGCCAAGCCCTACGAGGAGAGACTAGAGAACCTGGGCCTTTTCAGCCTCCACAAGAGAAGGTTGAGAGGCGACCTTGTGGCTGCCTATATGTTCATCACGGGGGCACAGAAGGGAATTGGTAAGGTTTTATTCACCAAGGCGCCCCCAGGGGTTACAAGAAATAATGGCCATAAGCTAGCAGAGAGCAGATTTAGACTGGACATTAGGAAGAACTTCTTCACAGTTACAGTGGCCAAGGTCTGGAACAGGCTCCCAAGGGAGGTGGTGCTCTCCCCTACCCTGGGGGTCTTCAAGAGAAGGTTGGATAGGCATCTAGCTGGGGTCATCTAGACCCAGGGCTCTTTCCTGCCTATGCAGGGGGTTGGACTCGATGATCTATTGAGGTTCCTTCCGACCCTAACATCTATGAATCTATCTTATGGCAGAGTTAATTAATTTACTTCACCCTAATACAGGTGTAGATAGTGGGAGTATCTACATGTGCATTAATGCATTTTAGTTAATGCGTATTTAATCTAGTACCTCCATTGTGAGGTACTAAGAAAAGAGCACAGTTTTTAAGTGACACTTAAAGTGCACTAAAGTGACACTTAAAGTGCACTTAAAGTGCCTGTTTTAATGTGCGTTAATTATATAGCACTGAGCACTTCAGGCACCTATACATGAGCACAGACACTGCTTCAGCATGCTGGAATTCCAGCATGTCAACGCAGGCTCGATTAATCAAGTCTGCTGAAGCATGGCAATTACCATGCTCTAGCAGCCTCCTGTGTCTTATGTATCAGCATCCCCATGCTTAAAAATGGTGCTGGTTTAGTTTAAGTGCCCCTGCCACCATTTTTAAGTGTGGGGATACTGAGACATGAGATGCAGGAAGCTGCTGGAACATGGCAATTGCCATGCTCCTGCAGATTTGATTAACTGGGTCTGTTCCAACATGCTGTAATTACAGTGTGTCAGAGTAGCCTCCACACTCATATAGAGGCACCCATGGGGTTTTTTTTTAGTTACGCTATAATGCTTATTAAAATAGGGTAATGTGCATTAAAGTGCACATGTAGATGCACCCAGTGAGTCTTTACTGTAAAGCTAATTAGTCAACTCCACAGTAAGGCACGTGTGTAGATGCACCACAAAGAAGATTTGGAATATCATGCAAGAAGAATTGGGTGACCCTGAGGCTGGGAGTTATAGAAATGGAACGAAATATAATTGCACTAAGATCACTGGAGACTAACAGGAAGAATGTTTGTGGGTGTGCCTGCATGTGTATTTACTGCACAGTAAACAGCTTCTATGCCGGCATCTACATGTGCAGTAACGCTGTGTGTGGACTGACTTGGGACTAAAGTAAGTCTCAAGTCAGTTCATACAAATAGGGTTACTGTGCAGTAAGGCATCTACATGTGCCTTACTGCACAGTAACTACTTGGGCATAAATTTGCTACCTGCATCATGCAGGTAGCAAATTTAAGCCGAAGTCGGCGTAAGTCACTATAGTTACTGCACAGTACAGGTGTACATGTGTAGATGCTCACCCATACTGAACAGTAATTTTTGGTTACTGAGCAATAACCTAAGTTACTGTGCAGTAACGGTGCACGTGTTGATGCGCCCTGTGTGGGCATCACTTGAAAATGCTTGAGGAGGAGAAAGATCTTGGTGTATTAGTTGATCACAAAATGACTATGAGCTACCCGTTAAATGGCAACTGAAAAAGGTAAGGCAGGTGAGGTATTTCAAGGAAGTAATAGTGGCATTATTCAAGGCCCCGGTGAAAATTTATCTGGAATACAAGTACAATTTTAGTCATGTTCAGAAAAGAACACGTACAGAGAATTGATACTAAGACAGTCAAGCAATGGAAAGCCTATCTTACAAGTGAAGACTAGAAGAACTTGGCTTGTTTTCAGTAGGCAAATAAAGGCTGAGAAAGGGAGAAGAACACCAGAAAGGGAAAATGATAGATTTAAGCTACAAGACAATGCTGGCACAGGAGCAAGTCAGCGTAAGCTGGTCATGAATAAATTTAGACTGTAAATTAGGATCATAAAAACTGCATTCACAGACACATGATCTGTCCTACCTATATATTCAGAACTGATCCTATTTGAATCAAATTTAAGGGGATTTGCCTTTCACTTCAAGTATGGGAACAGTCAATATTGCCCAAATGTCATTAATCAAGTGTTCTCACTTTGGATATTCATTTTACAGACTATTTTACCCACTTTGTGCTGTGTTGTGGTTTGTCTCTTCTCTTCCTATACCTATTTCTCTATTTCTTTGCAAGATAAACAAATCATTAAAATAGAGATGGCCTTGAACAGAGGAACCCAATTTGAGGATGACATTTATATAGACAGAAGTAATTAGGTAGTTCCTCTTATCACAGTCAACACCACAGCTATTTTGTGGAGAAGGGAGGAAGTCAAAGGAAAATAATTCATCTTGAACTGGGGCCCTGTTTGTGAGGTCTGTGCAGTGAACAACAAAGACAAAGAAGGGAAGTTGGGCTTTGTGCTTGGAAAAAATGAGTAACTCACCTCCAAAAACATGGGCTGTGATGGTGCCTGTGACAAAACTCTGGAGTGTCATGGTCACTGGTGACATGTAGGGGGTGCATGCAGGTGCACGTGCAACCCCTGAAAAAAGGTGCCCCTAACACTGTCGGCAGTGCCTGCAGGCAGTCACTGCTCTCCACCCCCCACCACCAGCACCGACACTGTCAGCAGCATTTGCGGGCGGTGTCTGCAGGTGGTTGCTGATCACTGGTCAGCACTCACTGTCCCTCCCTCTGCCATTGACAGTGCTCCAGCTGCCTACAGCAGCTCCCCACTTGCCTCCACCATGCTCCCAGCAGTGCTGCCACCACATGAGGGATCTGGCTGTGCCCCCGCAGCCTCCAGTGCTCATAGTCATGGTGCTCCCAGAGATACACCCTGGGCTGTGTAAGCCTATATTGGTTGCCCACTCCATTGAATGGGTATGCCCAGGTTATGGATTTGCCCAGAAATCATGGTTTACCACAGGCACTTTGGAAAAGTAACAGGAAAACAAAAGGGTTTATTGCAAGGAAGAACAAAAGGCATAAAAAAGAAAAAATGGTCAACTGCTTTGACAACAATGTATGGTACAAGAAAACTGACAACATCCTCACACTATGTTCAGACTACGACATATCTTTCATAACTATTCCTGTAAAGATCTCCCATGGTCACAGCTAGCTCCCTCAACCAAGGACCTCCTTTTCCCCTCTCACAGCGAGCTCAACCTCGCTTCAGCCCCCTCCCAATGGTCACTGCCTCCAGAACACTCAGACAGCTGCCACTCTCCACCTACCTTGAGGGGAGCCTGAGAATCCTATGAAGTGTTTCTGCTAGTGGAGCCATGAAACTATCACTCTGAGGAAGGAAAAACAGATGTCTTACAAGTACATGGCTTCAGAACCAGTCAGACTCTGGGCTGGTGAAAGAACAGTGGCATGAAAACCGATATAGAGTAGGTCACTTGTCTTTAAAGGAATAAGCCCATGGGAGAATTCACATGTGAATTCTTCACACTTACACTAAACATGGTGGACAGCAGTACACGTATGAAATTATTAACTGCCGCATAACACTTGACAGTAAGTAGTTTTGCAGGTTGAGTTCTGTGACTGTTCTTTATTATGCAAACTGTAATAGTCTCAGCGTTACCTTAAACTACTCCCCCAATCTTGCTTATACCCACCTATTTTTTCTCATCACCTAGGATAACAACTTACCTGAAACTCCAGGCTTTCTAGAAGTCGCTATAATACAGCTGCAGTACAAATGCAGATGAAAAATCATCAAGAAAACCTGAGGATAAATCCTGATCCCCATTAGGCAACTTGTTCACATGCACAGAGAGAGAGAGAGAGAGAGAGAGAGAGCAAGTGAGCTTTTTCAGACTTTTGTAAAACTTCACAAACAAGAACAATATGTGTAACCAGAAGGAATCAGAGTTAGGATACATGCACATCACCAGAGATGCGTGGGCCAGCGGTCAAACAGGGATTTACATGTCAGTCGCAGTATACTGGGAAATGTTCCAGGCTGTCGACTCTGCACCACCCAAGTCCTCCAAACTAAGTGTCATCAAGGAACATGCAGCACAATGTACGACAAGGTTAGAGAAAGACTACATTGTGCTCAACGTGCTGCAAGAGCTGCTGCACTAATTTGGACTGTGACTTATTCCCCTTCCCACCCCCAAGCCATTAAGCCTTTTTGGTGTCAATCAATGATGTCAACAGAGTCCTTGCTGTGAAAGATGATGGCTATATACAAATGCAGGGCTTGGTTTTCAAATGATGTATTTCAGATATGTGGCTGAGACTAGTGGTTAGATTTGTTTGGAAAGAATTGATGGTGAAAGAAACAAAATGTTATGAATACTTTTACAATGTGATTATCTATATCCCAGTCACCTGTAGCCACTGTACTAGCAAACATCCATATAAATAGTCTTAAACTTCTGCAGTATTCCTTGGTTCAGGTCAATTTGTGCTTTCTAACCCATAGGCAACTTATAAGAACAAAGGAAAGTACCCACAAAAAGAATGGAGGTTGACTGATGACCCAGACACCAACCAAAGGCAACATAGGCGATTGGAGGAGCTGGAGCCTGGCAATGGGGAGTACAAAACAGAAAATATGATCCATTTCTCACCCCCTTTTTTCCTCTTGTTGAGGCTTCCTTTCTTTGTTCCTTAATTAATATTAATGCTTTTCAGTCGGTGCAACTACACATGAAATCAGTGTACCTGAATAAACTCCAGTGCAGTTCATGCCACAGTTTATTGCTTCTGGTTGCAGCATTTACACATGCACCCATGACCACAGCACCTAGCTGGCAGACAGCCTCTATACTGTAGCACCCTCCTGCCCCAGCCAGCCCTGCTCACCATCTATGCATGTATTGTGGTGGAGTAAATAACTCCACTGTAGAATAGTACTTGAGATGGGCAGTCCTATCCTATGGTGGAGTTCATTAGTTTACTCCAACCTAATCGCCCCACACGTGTAGACAGTAAGGTGACCACCCACCCCTAATTGAGCGGGACAGTCCCAAGATGTGAAACTGAAGTCCCAGTCCTGGGCTGAATGACTCTGGGACAGTATTTGTCCTAGTTTCCCAGTATCCTGCAGGGATCTGGGGGTTTCCATTTTCTGCTGGAAATGGTGGGTTTCCCCTTGCAGGCTGGCAGAGTTCCAGCCAGCAAGTTGCTGCTTGGGGCTTGGGGAAGCAGGACACATGCATATAGCCAGGAATACAGCCTTGCAGCAGTGGAGAGTAGCTCCCTGCAGGTAAGTCTATGAGAGGGGAGGGGGCATAATGGGGTGGGGGTGAGATTGAGGCCCCGACGGGAGGGAGGCAGTGGGGAAAGGGGAAAGGCTGGGGCTGGGGGTACAGCCCAGCCAGAGTGGTTCATGGGGCCTGGGGCTGGGGCAGGGAGCTGGATGAAGCCATGGGTGGCTATTCCAGAGGGTGGCAAGGGGGCTAGCTCACAACTACTGCATGTACTCTCAGTGAAGGGGTTTGGCACATGCCCCCCAGACTTGTGCGCTGGGTGGGGGCAGATATGGGCTGCCAACTGCAGGGTCATGGCTCTCTGCCCTGCTGTCCTCCCCCTGGAAACCCCATGCCAGCCATGCCACCATGGCAAAGTGCCCCCTCCCTGCCTGGCAGCAGTGGGGCAGGGAGCCCCAAGCCTGCAGCAGGCAGACCACATCCTCCCTAGCCCCCCATGGCCCCCACTTGCCTTTGTTCCAGCCATGCCATGCTTGATGGGCGGGTAGAGCTGGGAGGAGGGCATATGTCCCACCTTTCCATTTTGAAAAGGTAGTCACCCTAGTAGACAGTGATGCTTTACTGTGGAACTAATTAGTCAATTCCACAGTAAAGCACTTGTGTAGCTGCCCCCAGTGTTTCCATTTACAGGAAAGAAGCAGAAGAAGAATAGCAGCATAAACATATGTGTCAAGTTGAAACATTGCTGAACAGTTTCTAGTGAGATTTGCAAGATGCAGCATCCTGAAAAGTGAACCAGATGTTGACCAGGGAAACTAAAAGAAAGGCAGGCCAAAAATAATCCAGTGCAGATTTGGCCAGAACTTTGAGAGATCAGGTGATTAGGTTTCTGGGTTGCGATTCCTGCCATGATATCTGTCATAAAAATGTCCATAGGAAGATCATCTGTCTCCTTTGCCTGTCTGTAGGAGCTAATGATAGCATTTATTCTGATTGCTTACTTTAATATGCCATTTCAATGAGAGGAAAGCTAGGCCAACCTAAACATAAACTAATTCAATGTTATCAATAGTATTATGGGGGTTTCAAAAACTCTTCTGTGTGATTTGTTTAGGCCCTCCTATGTCAGGAAGTTCTATTTTGTGTTCTGAACCTTGTATAAGACACATGTAAGAAACATATTTTGCTTCTTGTAACATGTAAGAAACCTTGTATAAGATATATACTTTTGTAGTAATGTTGCTTTACAAATTTTAATTTTCATGTTGGCACTTGTAGGAGTTGCAGTGAATATAGATTGAAATTGAACCTATCTTGTGTGAGGTAATTATTAATTACCTCCATAATGTTCTTTTCATCCTAAAAGTTACCAAAATAATTTACAAACTTACAACGGTATATACACTATACTCACCCATTACTGCTTATGAGTTTAACACAGGAAATTAAGTGTTCTTTAAGTAACAAGAATGTGACTAGCTAAACTGTACTTTGGTCAAGACACAGAACACAAGAAAGACTGACCATCAGTGCCCATGATTTCAGCATATTTTCTGTTCCAAACTATGTCCTCTGTATCAGCAAATGTTTCTTACCCTTGATAGTGAATTAGTACTGTACTGATTCCAAAAGAGTGATACCCGTTCAATCATATCCTACCGAAAACTTGGGGAAACTAATGCCATGGCAGCAGAAGGTTGTATAACCTCAGTATAATACTAGGGGAAAAGTTTTGTATGTGGGTAATACAACTATGTTATCTGGGGGAGCTATAACCTTCCCACCCATGTACACGCAAGATAGATTTCCCAGCCAGGTGGTACTTATTATGATTTGCTTATGAAGTAGCACTAAACCCTAAAATTAAGTGATTTCCTACCAATTAATATTGTTACTATAGTACATTCAGTACCAATAATTTGTGATAGTAATATGTTATTCCTTTACAAAGACAACAGCAGTGAAAGACATTATGAAAACATAATTTCTTAGTGCAGTAGATATGGCTCATAGAGTGATATGAAGTCAGAAACAATACGATGTCATTGGCAATCTGAATCACATCAGCTGTACCAGCAATGTGTAAAAACAAATTTCCTAATGAGAGAGTTGTCTTTCTGGGCAACTGAAATGGTTTTTTTCCAGGAAGAGAATGAGCATGAAAGAGATTGAAAGCTTTTGATGATGCAGCCTACCAAGAATGCTTTTTTAGTGTTAATTCAAAACTGGAGAACATTTATTCCTAATACACACACACACACACACACACACACACATATATATATGTGTGTGTGTGTGTGTGTGTGTGTGTGTGTGTGTATATATATACACACATATATATATTGCTGCAGATTCTGCAAGAACTATCCTAGGATTCCGTAACAGTCGAAGCCATAAAAAAATACAGTTGAGTACCTGTCCACAAGGGAGGGCATCCTGGTGTTTATTGGAATTTTCCTATTTGTTGCTACTCCTGCTCATTTTAACTACTTGAGAATAGCACTGCTTTCCTTCTGTGTAGTGTGCAATGTCTAGTAAGTTGTTGATGCTACACAAATACTAACTAAAACACTAACAAGAAGAAGAAGGCAACACAGCTCTCTTTCAGCCCCCTAGCTGTGTACATTTTGCTAACTCAGATATGCATAAACTCAACACTTCCTAAGTCTTGGGAACAAAATAAAAGGGTATAAGCTCTTTCCTATTAGCAATTTAAACATGATGGCAGTAAATTGTATATCGATACTACAATTGAAATGCATTCTGCAAACACTGAAAAAATGGAACCAGTTATTATATAGCTTTGACACTGATTTATATGGCAAAAGTATTGTATGTCCATTTAGAAATTGCTTCCATATCCACTTTGATTCCATTTCTCTACTGAATAAGTTTAGAGATTTTCTAGATTTGGACATAGGATTTTGGTCCATAAAGGTATTTAGGTGCCCAAGTATCCCCTGGCATCATGCACCCTTTCTGGTCTTAGGGGTGTCAAGGTTATCAAACTGACCTGGGCCCCTGGGCCACATCCTGACTATGGAGTCATTTCTTGCAGGGTGGATCCAGACCACAAGGAGCCTTCTGGGCTCAATCTGAAGTGCTGGTGGTGGCAGGGCTAAATAGCAGCAGTGGTGCAGGGGTTAACTCAGCTGTCACTCACCCCCTAACCACCCACATGCATCCCCAACAGGACTCTGTAGCTGGGAATTCATCAGCAGGCCCCAACCCCATGCTTCCTGCCTCTAAATTCCTGGCACTTCTAGGAAACCTGCAGTCCAGGTGACAGTCCTTTGGGCTGGATCTGGCCTGCAGGTCATATCTTTAGCACCCTTGGTCAAAGCCATAGCTCTGTAATGGCTTCTGAAGAAGATGTTGGACTGTACATTTGTATTCTCTGTTTATACTCTTTTGCTCAGTGTATGTATAGCACCAAAGTACAAGGAACGCTGATGGCTGGTGCTCCTAGGTAATATTCTACCACACATATTTAATAGTAAAAAGGATAATAATAAAGTGCATAGCTGTAAGTTAAGCAAATCCGATTTAGTGTTTTAATTTTTGGGGGGTTGGATATTCTTCTAGAATATTGTCCTTTTAAATGTGCCTATCAAGCATAAAAAACTCTTCTCAGACTGTGGTCCAACCAGCACTATGGGAGACAGTTTCAATAGATTGTAAGCCATCTTGCAGGTAAAAATTTATATACATGCAGTGCAAGATTCCAGTGTGTTTTCCTTTCAGTCTTCTGGGAATTTCCCAGTTATCCAGGCATTAAAATTTATTGTAATTTCCCTGATTTTCCCAGTCTTTCCATTTTCCTTAAGAGTTAAAGAACAGGTTGGCCATTCCTTGCTCGGGCTGAGGAAGTATTCCTTTCTTGTCAGATTCATTGAGAACATACATTTATGTTGTATCCTCTCCTAGCATCATTGCAACATAGTTTATGGGCAGGCTGGCCTACAGGCTGAGTAGTTGTATGTTCTGAGAGATAGGTACTCTTTTGTTGACCTCATCAATTTTCAATACACTGCCCCACTCTTCTTAATCAAAATCACTTCAAAGACCCAAAACAGATTGATTCACATGTGAACACTACCCAAACTGTCTTCCAAGAGAGGGAATACTTGTCTTATGTTCCTTTGAACCCACTGCTGCCCGTTTACTTGTATTTACTTTGCATGGCCTATGGCTGAACCATGGAAATTAGAAAACAAACTCCTATTCAGCAAGTCATGTCAAAGGTGACCGCTATGCCAGAGAGTTGACTGTGGGACAAACATTCCCTCTGATCAGGAGGCCTCTTCTGCAGTGTTGCTGTCTCCACAGTTACATACCTGTCTGCAGAAGCCTTTAGTTTATCTTGTCTATGTGGGAAGTCCTAGACGATGCCATCAATCTGAGAGATGAGAGGGATGCTCCCTTGACACTTAAACAATGGTTGTGGCGCGAAAGAAAGAAAATCAGCTCCACTCCGAACAAAGTTTCTTTTGAACTGTACTATGTTCACAGAAAGCATCAGGAGAGTCGCCATGTTCACATATACAGGTTTTGTGCTATCAACACAAGAGATGAAGTGAGCAGGCACCTCATGAATTAGTGAAGAAATTCATCAGGCATATACTGATGGGGACTTTTAAATTACAAAATAACCCATACATCACCAGATGCAGGATCCTGAAAAGCTGGGTTAGATTAAGGAAGGAAGTTTCATGAATGCAGTGGAGACTGTACTTTTAAATGTATGTATATAGAAAGTATGGCCAACGTTTTCAAATGTAGGTTAAACACTGAAAACGATAATTAACATCCAAATTAAAGTGGCTAGATTTTTGGAAATACTGAGCATTTACTAACCTACACCTACTATCATTGGTTCAAAACTTGCAAGTTAAATAAAGATCATTCACTCCTTCCTGACTAAAATGAAGGTTTGCCTCTAAGCAGCACTGTTAATGATTAAATTGGTGAATCATTAATTATTTTCAGATGCTAGTGTTAAACTTTTTAGTTTGTAGGTTCCATTTGCTAGAATTTCACTCTAGAAAAATAAAGTCATACACATATATACACACACAGCTCTTAGATGTGCATTTCCAAAGGGTTCCCTAGGAAGTGTCCATTGCTTTCTGAGAAGACTTTCTGAGTACAGATAATGATAACAGCATCTTCAGGTCACAAAAGATTTCCTGGGATTCTGGTCTCTTTGTATGATCTTGGCAGTTGTGAGAGCCTTGTCAAATTAGTGATGAGCTCTCTGCTATTATGGAATTTTTAAAAAAGAAATGGACGTTTTTCCAGCTAACAGCTGGCTGATGAGTTTCATATGGATGAGTTGTATGTCGTGCTGGTGCAGGATGTTGTACAATCCACAAATATAAATCCAGACTAATGCATTTTAATCTATTTCAATCCAAATTCTTGTATTTTAGCCTCTTCACCATGCTATTGTCAATTTACAGTCTATAGTCTGTTCTATCTAGTTCATAGATGCATGCTGGCATTTTATAGCATTATGCTGTCTTACTGTTGAAGGTATCATACCAATAATATGGAAAATGATGGCAATGGGCCTAAAGAGGCATGTTTTCTATGATGAAGAGTCCTATGCAAAAGTACTAGGCAAAAGATCTAGACTTACTTGCTTTTATTTTGTTTGTTAGGTGTTGAACTGATCCAAACAGACTCCTTTCATTTCTACCCAGGAGAACTTTTACAATATTTTCCCCAATGCCTGATGAAGGGTGTTTGTGCCCAAAAGCTTGCAATTAAAAACATTTTTTTTGCAAAAATCTTGTTGGTCTAATACAAGATATAATCTCTACTACGAGTCCTGATTGCCTTTTCCTCTAGACCAATATGGCTACAACCTGGATACCTGAAACAGACTCCTATCACTCTAGAACTTTTCATAGGGAGTGGGAAGAAAAAAATGGGTATGCTACAGGCATAGCCACTACAGCTAACAAAGATGCATGTCTTAATTCTCTCTGTACTGAGGAGTGGTTGAACTGGGCATATGCTGTTTACGTGTGTGCCTGGAAACTTTTTAATGAATAAGAGATAATGTTCTGTCCAACACACTTTAAGTTTCAGTGGGGCTTTTCCTCTGGCTTTACATGTAGGTTCAATATTAAGCCTGAGGCAACCTAGACTGTAGCACCAACTGAAAACAAAATGGAAACCAAAGGGCCATATTCTGATGTCCTGAATAGAATGTTATCACATGAATAATCTCAAATGAAGTCAATGGGACTATAGAGACAGATGCTATCTTGAATTAGGAAGTCTTTCATAGCCTGGCCTATATAAGTGTGATTCAAACTGTATTTTTAATCATAAAGTACATCTGAATATTTAAAAAAAACCCACAAAGTAAATGCAATGAGTCAAATTCATGAGATGTTAACTCCAGATAAATAAATGGAGTCAAATCAGGGTTGGATTTGGTCCAAGATACTGATTTCCATAGAATCATGGAAATAGGTTTGGAAAGGACCTCAGGAGGCCATCTAGTGAGTTCAACCCCCTGCTCAAAGCAGGACCATCCCCAACTAGATCCTCCCACCCAAGGCTTTGTCTACCCGGGTCTTAGAAAGCTCTAAGGATGACAATAGCTTCTTACGTAGGCATTTTGAGAAGCTATAAGCTTAAAAGAAAATTGTCAACAATGTCAAGATAATTTTAAAAAAGACTACATATAAAAAAAAAACCCCATGCTGTTCAACAAAACTACATCTGATTTGCTCATTTTAGGAACTTTTTCACTGGAGTGCCTGTCATAAGTTATTGTTATTATAAAATATCAGTTGAGATTTATATAACATATTATGTTATAAACAGTGAAGTGTGTTTACTCTCAGGTGTAAATGACCCACTAGGTTAATGTTCAGTAATGCTGACCTTGTGTTGTCCTAGTGCTTAAATAATATTAAATAACATGCAAGACACGGTAGTGGGAGGTAGCCCCATTATAGCTCTGCTATTGTTTATTGCTATTGTTTTGCACATGGAAAGGGAAAGAAAGAAAAGACGGGAGGAAAGCCCAAATGAAATAGTAAAATATGAGGGGAGCTTTCAAAAAGAGTAGATCTTTTTAATTCTCTTTCTTTTTATTTTCTTTCTTGAATAGAACTGAGGTAGTGCCACAATGGCTCTGCAGGCTTCCATAAGCAAAGCACAGCTAGTGATCGTCCCTCCTTTTTAGGGCAAGTTCTCAACCTTTCCTCCCTGTGCAAATGATCTGAAGAATGATCGCTTGCCTGTTATATCCCATCTCTGAAATGTTTTGCATTGACCAGTGTATGTTAGTTTAGTCCCTAAAGCCACCAAAGTTGATAGGAGTTTTGAGTTTTCAGTACACTATTTGTGACTAGAGATGAGTTAAATGATTGCAAAGGAAGTAAAAATGATGTGAAACTCATTTTTTGAATGGAACTGTATACAGACTTAAAGCTTGTATCATGTTCCTCAGAAGTTTCCCCACTATTCATGAACCATTTGCATGGCTGTAGGCTGAGCTATCCTTTAGCATACCAAGCTTATGGAACTTATGGCTCTGTATGGCTTCAACACAAGCTAGAGAAACCAGTGATTTCTGTTTAATTTTGCTTTATTTCTTGGGTTTGTCTGAAACTTAAACACAAAGTAGAACTTGTGCCGTTCAGGTCCATGAAGACTGAAACCAAAGAAAGTAAACTAACACTATTCCAGCTACTACACTGGATTGTTTCTGGTGGGACATTTGTGCTGGTTCCTGCTATCTTGACTATCTGACAGATTCCAAATTCTGCTTCAAGACAAAATAGCCATAAAATCTGAGTGGCTGATAAGAAAAGCTTAGAATTTTGTGCTATGAATTGTTTTGATTATTCAGCTTGGAATATGTATTGTAAACATTTCAATTGACATGTTATTATAACAGGAACTTATGATAGCCAGAGAAGCAAAGGAAATGTTTAAAATGAGAAAGTCAGATGTGGTTTAGTTGAAGGCAACTTGACCTTTGAGCCCTTGCTTGACCATATAATAGGCAAGAATTGATTCAACAGAATATTTTATTGCTTTGTGATATTTTCCTGTCAAGAACAATACTTAAATGCTTAAAAAGAGCTAGATAATTCTATTTCTTCCTCTTTTTCCTGTTTACTTGTTTTCTGTACTCCAATCTGCTTGCTGCTTTGCCAAGAGGCTTTCAAACCTCTAGCCAGAATGAAAATTGAGCAGCAACTTTTGGAACTGGCACCACTGATGCCCCCCCTGTGGGCATTGCCCCCTACCTCCATCAGCGTAGCAGCCAGATAGGCTACACCTAATAGCACCTCTTTCTAAACCCAATAACATGATCCTGAATTTGAGTATTGCAAAGCATTGCATTGCAGTTCATCAGCACACAATAAATCCCTACATTTTCTCCCCTTCATGTGCCCTAGGAATGGTCTGCAGTGTTATAAAAATGTGTGACACTGTGCTGCAGTTACTGGGAGCTTTGTACTCCTGGTACATGTTTTAGCATTTTAGAAATGCAGGGTTTCATCACTGTGCCTGCCTTTAGCTTTGGGAACACAAATAAGTTCCAGGAGACCTATCATATGATTAGAGCGATCCAATCAGAAGCCTCAGAAAGGGCAGTAGTTGCCAAAAGAGCAGATGGGTCCGAAGTCTGTACCAGTTAATTTCGCGACCTACTGAAATCACTGAGAGATTTATATTGCTAATTACAGACTTTGTTTCTGGTTTAATCATCCTTTCCTTCACCTTTCTAAAAAACTGAGGGAAAAGCTATCTTTATGCAAGATGGTACTCTTTAGAAAGTAGGTAAATCAGTAGCTATATATTTCTTGGCAAAAGACTTCATATTGTTTTAGCTAAGACTTTTAAAGCCGTGGTAAAAGATACCATCTTTGTCCATATTTGAGGTTTATTTCAGTAGAAGAAAAATGTGTTTTTAAAAAAAAGTCTACTGTTTTGAGCTTGAAACAACGAGCTTCAGTTGACTATAATTTCTGGCAAATGCACATGAAAATAAGTGCAACGGATAAACTCACATTTCTGTTAAAGCCAAGGTCATAATTCCTTGGAGCCTCAGAACCTCACAGATTCCCTGTGCCTGAAGAGGGGTGATTGCACCCAAAAGCTTGCAAAGAACTCTTTTCCAACTCCTCAGCTGGTCTAATAAAAGATATCACATCTACCCAAACACCCTTGCCTGCCTATGTCCTTAAACCAACATGGCTACAACCAAAAGCCCAAGAAGGTAATAATAAATTTGTAAGTGTTTCCTGGAAGAGGTGGTGGACTTGCTTTTCCTTCATCATCTTTGTAAAAATAAAACATGGAAAAGGCCCCAATTCTGCAAATATATACTCCCATGAATTACTCTACACATGAGTAATTTAAGGTTTGATACTTACATGCATATATTTACTTCTTGGTATGGATGTCTTCAGAATGGGGCTGTGATTTGCAAAACGTGGTTGGCCAGGAATACAGCAGGTCCATAAATCCTCTTGTTTTCTATTTATGTGCTGCCTTAAAATGATTTAAGTTAGGTGAAAATATTTACTCAGCTACCATCATTATCATCATTGATACCTGGAAGTAGTGGCCTGGAACCCAGGAATGACACTGAGTCTTTGGGCAAGTTAGTTAACCTCCCTGTGTCTCAGTATCTCTAACTATCAAATGAAGGTAACAAAACTTTCCAAGCCCTAAAATAATGCTAGGAAAGTAATCAATGAATATATATTTGTCAAACAAATTAAAGATGAAATGGAAATGTAAGTACTAGGCATGTTATTATTATCCTGAATAGGAATTTTTCAAGTACATACTGTGAAACCTTAACAGTAACAAGATTACAAGTGTCCTAATAACATAAGCACACGTTTTCCTCAGATATGCTCCCCTGTTGAAAAAATATATAGATGGTAAACATTTTCCATTAATCTTCTCATAATAAAAATGAAGCTTAAGATTCAGAGAGGACACATGAGGAAAGTAAAGACTGCATAATCAGTTCAGTATATTTTATTTTAGAAGTTCTGTAAATTGGCAGTTTGAAATAATATAACTCATAAAATGATTAGTAGAGATGAAGCCATTCCTTGGACAGAAAATTTACCATTGACTATAACAGTTTTACCTGATTAAGTAGTACAGGACTGACTGAAACCTTAAGTTACAGTTTATCTCTTGCTGAAATTAGAAGTATATCTTATGTCACCATAGATTTTCCATGTCTTTGCTTTCTCGATTAATTTTAGCTAATTTTGTAGTTAAAAAAAATAGAGGTAAAATATACATTTGAGATTTAAAGGCACCTATTCCTGCTTGTTCTTTAGACAAAATAGGATGCTCTCTAGAAACTGACCTGAACAGTAACATAGACGAGAGACCAAAGTATTAATCAATTAGTTTAGATCATCTCTCATATCAGGAAAATCCATGCTGCTGATTGAATGAAGTCTCCCCATTGAGTCGACAGAGTTAACAGAGAGGCAGAGGAGCTAGATTCTCAGAACAAATAGAAATGATGATGTCGAGCTCAGCACACTACAGAATCAGTTGATTCCCCAATCCAGAAAAATTTGTTGTCAGGGACTTAATTCCGTATGAAAGGAATGTTGTTTCATTTCAGAACCAGAGATTTCCGACAAGACAGAGCATGAGCTTTCTGAAAGGAGAGATCTTTTTGTTTTTTTCTCACAAACATGCTCAGACATAGCTTTCCTTTCAGCTAATTAAGCTGTTTTAAAGCAAACTGGTCAAACAGTGACATCGTAGTGGGGAGCCTTGGAATCAATTGCATGATGTAGAAGGCAGGACATTTAAAGGGTGACTTCTGCCATTGTTTCCCCTGGCTGAATCTTTTCTACTTGGTCAATGCTGCCAGAGTGACCTCATACAATTGGGAGAATTCAAAGCCACTGACCTCAAGAGATGCCATTAAGAAGGCAACTGCAGAATAAGATTTCATGGTTGGAAGCCAAATTTACCCTCTGCTTCCAAGTCTTGATGCTTACAATATTTTATATGTATGTTTTCTTCCTGTCATTAGCATATTGTTAAACCAACGAAATAAAAAGAGAACACAGGAATAAGGCATTGCTATAAATAATGGTGTCCACCCAATGTGGGAGAGTCACATTGTTTTTAATGAAAGATGGGATTGAAAAGAAAATAATCTTGTGGAATTATGGTGGCTCCTTTAGCAGAATGACAGTGAGTAATTGGCAGGGGTAAGTTTCACTTTGCTAGCACAGATGATGGACTCCTAGCATATATTTTGTTAAGCAGAGTATGACATCCATTGTTTTTCCAAGCTGCTGGATATAAAATCGGTGAGTTTCAACATCTGCCAAATGACCATACAGTTTCCCATGTGCGAAGAATAGACACATTTCAAACATTCTATTAATAATTGAGGACACTGGCAGAAACAGTCTCCTTACTGTTTCTTGCTGAGGACATCAATAAGTGCATTCAGCTAGGCAACAGATACAAAATGGAAGCTTGGGAAATGGGAGGACTTGGCAGCCATTGTTCTAACATCAAAGAAAAACATAGTAAAAACAGTGGGTACCATTTGAAAAGACATCATTTGCCAACAGATATGACGACATAGTTGTTTTCAGGAAGCCACTGAAAGTTGAACTTCTTTGGCACTTCGCAAGATCAAGCCCAGCTCCCACACAGGGGTATCTGAGGTGCTCATCATTTCCTCTGCTTGGGTGTCTAGACCCCTCTCTCCCCATACGCTCAGACTAAAGAAAGGTGTAGGTAGTGTCTGCCCCCCAGACCTGCCTTGTTTCTGAGAGTCTCATAATGGCTTGGATGTAAAATAGCCTCCTACCCAAGTCCCAATCCAGAGAAGATCCTCTTCCAAACATCACTCTTTCTGACAGTGTGTGCATGTATGTGTGTGGGGATCTGTTAGATATGAGGCTGAAGGCTTTAGCAGTGATTCTCAACCACAGTATTGGGGTACTCTGGGGTGCCTTGAGTTCCTTTGAAGGGTGCCACAGAAAGTGTGAGGAGATAAATGAGATGGTGAGGAGATAAGTGGAGGCTTTCCCTGCCTGCATGCCCCCCTACTCCCATTATCCAGCCCCTCTGCAAGGACATAAGCACTGTAATAAATAAAACAGTTTTTGTAGTAGGATGCTGCTCCATTCACAAAAGTTATGGAGGAAAGCCTGGAGTCTAAAAAGGTTGAGAACCACTGGTTGAAAGCATTTATTTACCAGCTAAGCAGTTCCCTGTTCTGTTTCCGCTGAGCAAAAAAAAAAAAAAAATTCAAGAGGCTGAAGATCTGATCCTTAGAATTAAAAAGTTTCTCCATTCTTGCATTTGATCTGTGCCCCAATTTATCCCAGATCCCCCTTCTAGCACCATTTTAAATTATTTCTGTCTATTTTTGTTTTGTCTGTTCCTTATGTTTATTTCCTATTATATCACATATGTACCAAACAGTCTATTATGGGGCAGTCATCCAGGCATGCAGAAGTGTTCCAGTTACAACAAAAGAATCAATGTAACTTAGCACGCCAAATGGGAAATGGTATTGCCTAAGTCTGTATGAGGACACCTGCTTAATTGTTCAAGGTGCAGACAGAGAATCCAGAGTGGGTAGTCCTGCCACTGTATTGATTAATGGCCCAGGGCTACAAGGTCTATGCTGGATGTCAGAAAAGATTCTTACCCTCTGTCCCCACAGAGAACCCCAAGGCCCAGTCTTGATCAGTTCCAATACACCTTGCACTTTCCTTTATCACAAGTGGGTATTACACATTCTGTGCAATAACATTTTTTTCATACAGACCTTTACACAAGTATAAATAAGCTCTATTTTAAAGTTACACATAAACATATTTCTATTTGTACAAATCACTCTAGTAACTAGCTCAAAGGATATCTGAAGGATACAAAAATCTGGTGAAATACTCTGCTTTTTCCTAATGCTAGGTAATCCAATAGTCATGTTTATTGGTGCAATTCATCTGTGTCGTAACTTTGGGGTACATACTTTGTCCAAGATGGTTGCTGTTATTATTGAGTTAGCACTGCCAGTAAGGACAGACATTAAACTTTTATCAGTATAAGTGATCAGAAACCAGTCTATACCCATAATAGAAGTTTAGCACATATACACTGGTTTAAAAATGGCAGAACCTGGTCTAAGATTTGGCAGAACCCAGTCTAAGATTCACCAAAGAGCAAATGTGTGTTCTGTTCATAAGTGAAAATGCATAATACTGCATGTCAAAGGGTAGCTTCAGAAATATTTAACTGAAGCAGAAGCATATTTAAGCCAAGCAGTCATTTATACAGGTTAGTAAAACATGTATTGACTGAAGCTCAGAAGTCAATGACTGAGCAGTAGAAAATGTTAAGTCATGCTTTAAAAGGTGACAAACACTGTTACTCCTTAATGCTTTTTCAATTCAGGGGTCAAAGAAGCAATACTGAACTTACCTTGTGAACAGATAGGGCCTCTCAATTAAATACATTCTTGGACATAAAATTCATGTATTTAAAAAAACCACACAAGCAGAGGTCGAAAAAAGCTTGAGACAGTCTGATGTATAACACAGGATCCTAGACTGTCTTAGCCTCTGACTTGCTACATGACATTGTGCAAGTCACGTTATTTTTCTGTGTTTCTGTTTCCTGTAGCCTGTAAGACCCAGATCTTCAAAAGTATTTAGGTGCCAAACTCCAGTTCTCAACAGAGACTCTTTGAGGTGGGAACTGACAGTGCTTTTAAGTATTTGCACATGGCTCAGCTCAGTGGAGGTCTGATGATGGTCAGGGCCTCTAAGCACTACTGTGATGATGGTTAGTATTAGTATTAGTATTAGTATTAGTATTAGACCTGGTAATAGAATCAGAGACACTTTGGCACCTCAGGAAAGTGAGGTTGTGATATCAGTATTTCTGTCCATGAACTGAGTTATACAAAAGTCAACTTCAAAGGCCTTTAAAACACTGGAAACTGGGCAAACTATTGATCTCCAGGGAACAGCAAGGATTACCAAAGATTCTCCCTCTGTAGGTAAGCAGGCAGTACTTGACTGTTTATGATCTTCCATGATCTGTATATGCATTGGCACATGCTACCAACCTAAAGGTGATAATAATTTAATCAGTTTAGACGTATCATTTCTACATCCCATGTCCTTTTAGATATATTGCTCCTATTCAGAACTTGATGTACTGGTACATGTCTTTTTGGTTCCAGAGGTCTCTCTTCCCAAACTGCCATATACTATTCCAAACCCATGGTGTGATAAGCAGACCCACTTCAACATTTGGGGTCTGATCTAAACCCAGTGAAGTCAATAGGATCCTTTGCATTGACCTCAGTGGGGTTGGGATCAGACTTCCTAATTATAACGACATATTACCTATAATGACAAAATATAGGAGTGGCACTTCCTGAATTGTTAATTTTTTTTTTATAAATGCAAGCAGGTGAGAATGAGGCAGTTAAATACATTACTCTAATTCACCTGTTCACATAGTAAGTTCACAATGAAAATAAATTATATGAAGGGTGGAAACAATTTAGATTTTAAGAATTATTTTCACTTTAATAAGCTAGGGAGTTTGGATTTGTTATTTCTTAATTGTGATTTGTTTTTCCTGAGAGTTTTTAAACAGTACACCGTGTCATCACTACCATGCCTGATATGGGGTTTTCTGTTAGCGGTGTTATTTCAAGATGATTTAGACAGTATGGGAAAAAAATCTGCATCATGTGTTTGAGACCATTAAGTAACTGATTTCAAATTCCATTTTGGGATTTTTTTCCTCAAATTTCAGGTGCTTTCTCACTGCCCTCTCTCCAAGTCTTTTACACCTATGTAAATGAGTGTGATACACCACTAAGTAGGAATGATAGTGTTTTCCACTTTAAACAAGTGTAAATGGTTAGACAAGGTATAACACAGTGTATCAGCCCAGTTTCCTTGGGAATGACCACCAAATTGCAAATTAGTCACTAACATGGCATTGCTTTCGTACCTTTCTGCGGGACGTATTCCTGGGATGACACCACAGCCCGTTTGCCACAGGTATCTCTAGTGATAGTAACCATAATTGAATGGAAACGGGCACTTCCCAGTATGGACATGTCAGTTCTGCACCACCTCGACTACATTTTTAGTCACTGATTCTTTCTGTTAGGAGGAATCAGAAGCTTTCTGTAAGCCCTGAGGAATCGCCTCTGACTGCTACTGTTTCCTGGCCACTTGCTACTTTTCCTGTGTAGTTGCATGTTAAACATGATGACTTGCTCTATAGAAGCCATGTGTTGTCATAATGTAACATCATTAAACAAAGTGTTTAGAGCAGTTTTAGCAGAGCCAGAACATGAACAACAAAACCCGCCAATTACAGTGTCATTTTGTGTAGTTGTTAAGGTTTCAAATGTCTCCAACTTTCTCTTGTAGGCCATATTGAGCATGTCACAGAGAACATCTGAGATAACGATTTGCTAGGCGATGTGCAGTTCTCGCCCCTTTTTTTTAATATCAGAGAAGAAAGAGTTCTTTATAATAATTTGGCTCAAATGTCTACACACATTGCTCCAGCGTCTGTAGCAGCATGTGTTTCTAGGATTGTTCTGGAAGAGAAAATGCAGAAACAGCAGGGAGCAGAAGATAAACAGGCAATTCGTGACTCATTAAAACAAGCATTGGTAGCCAACATTGTGGAGTGTGTGAAGGCCCCAGATCCAACTCGCCTATAAACTTTTTTTACCAGCTGGACTTAGCATCTGTCAGAGTTTGGAAGGAGAGATAATCTGGTACAAATGATTTCAGTGTGTCGCATTTATTAACCTGCCACCTTACATAACACTGCTGATTGGGAACTCAGGGAACTGTTTGAACAATGACACAGCTTATTGTCGGAATGTTACAACTTCGATATTAAAGATGTCTTTTTTTAAAAATTGTAACAAAGACAACTGAAAAATTATAATGAAGCAAACTTCAGAAGCAGCCCGGTTTTGAGATTTGTACGTGCCAGAACAAGATTTGGAGCTGGCCTTTTTTCCTAGCATTCTGTCCTTCACATCAGTTCACATGCATTGAAACTTTTTAGACGAGTTAGCACATTAACCGTTTCCAGTTAGGACCCCTCTTACCTTCCTCCACCAGCTGCCAGATAAGGTAAATGATGTAATGCAGGAGCATGTCTGCTTCCAATAGCTCATTGTGGATATTGCACCAGATTTGACATTCTATATAAAAATGAAAATGATCTTTGCTTTCAAAATGTTTTACAGAGTTTCATGTGTGTAGCTTTCTCTTAATGCAGTTTGCATCACAGAGAGCATGATTCTAGTTAATGAAGGTGGAAAAACTACCCTTGGCTTCAGAAGAAAAAGGATTGCACTCTAACATTTTAAAGGACATGCTGTCTGGATAAAAGGAGAAACATACTGCAAACAATGTATAATGTGTATATATATGACATCCACTTTGTTTTGAGCTGTTTTCACCTCATTGTACACTTGCTAGGGTTACTCAATGAAAAGAAAAAACACAAAGCAGTGTTTTGCTTCTTTTCCAGATCAGATGCCAGTAATTTCAAATTAATAGCAATGTTTACTCTCTAGTACAAAATTTGCACATATTAACTTATAAAATATGAATAAGCTGGTTTCCTGTAACAAAATACAGGGTTGCCATTTCAAAAATGAAAACTGCAGAGACTTCAGGAGGCAAAAAAAAAAGCCAGGCTATGGAATACCTCACATTTCATTATGGGTAGCCTATTATTTGTAGTTTTGAAACTTTATTGGTCCCCAATCTAATCTTTTCTGAGTATAAAAACATTAACATATGGTTTAACACAGCACAGGGCTGGAAAGTCCGTATCCCAAATGCACATTGTATGCAGGGTGACATTCACACTAAATATCATCCCATAGGGTCTGTACTCCATTTTACCTGGGATTGGAGAGCTATGAAATCTCTGGAAAAGTTGTTCATGAGTCTGAACCAAATGGTGCACAGTGTACTGAGATACCAACAGTGTATGCTGCTGCCAAAGGTTGTGGCTCAAATGTCTCTCTAAGTAACATTAAAAATCTGCTGCTTCATGCCTATGAATTTCAATATTTATAGTGTTCAATAAAATGGTCCACTGTCAGAGAGAGATGTGCCACTGTGCACTCTCTGAGCAGATGGGCTGCAATATGGCACATTTACATGGACCAGCTGTGGAGTGCAGAAATGAATGCTGGTCATAGGCAGAGTACAGGCACCACATCTGGAATGCTAACAGACTGGCCTCTGTATCCATTGTAAAGTTTCCTTCAG
>NW_005842433.1:476669-488421 GCF_000455745.1 Alligator sinensis
TCAGCAGGATGAGCTCTGATTTAAAGCTGCTCACCAGTGTACCTTAAACTGCATCAAGAGTCCTCATTAACACAAGAGACTACAGTGAGGTTTAGGGCCTGGAGCTTCTCTGCTGGGCATCTGTTAGAATCTGAGGATGGTACTCTGTAGTCTATCTAGAGACACCCCAGGGAGAGATTCTCTTATGTGCGGTGTTATAGTCTAAATTTAACAATTTTTTTTATTCTCTCCTGCACACTGTTATTTCTACACTTAACATTTTCTGGTAAACACAGAAAACAAGTTCACCCCTCCTCCCCTACTCATAGGGAGAACCAGGCACTCTGCTCAAATGTTGATATTTTAACAGTTATTTATTTTTTAAGCAAATGCTGTAGAATTGATTAATAATGAAAACACAGCATGTCTGCTGGATTTTCATTGTAGAAATCTTTTTTTACAATGCCTTTTGGCCACCCCATTTTGGGGTGTAGGTCTGATGCCCATTTACATGGAGGCCAATTTTCATCCTTTTGTGAGCAAAATCCTGACTCCTTCACAGTCAATGGCAAAATTGTCACTGATTTCAGTATAGCAGACTTCTGCTCTAGTTGTGTAAAGAGATGTAAAGCAGGTTTAAGTATAATTAATTTACATTGAGTAACAAGAGGTAGTTATCCCTAGTAGCCTGAAGTGATGCAGACAGCTGGGCAGACTGTCCTCTTAGGTGTCCTCCTTTTACCTTTACTCACTTTGTAAGCCCGCTTCCTACTGCCAACATGGCCCGATGTGGCTTTATAGTAAATAGAATCAGTTCATATGTGTTTAAATAAAAAGATCAAGAAAATATCTACAACCCAACAAGAGAATTATTTAAATGAATCTGTCTCCAATAGGTCAGATTTGGCTACAGATATTTCTAAGGTAGTTAAATCAGAATAAAAATATTATTAAGGAATGTATTTCCCTTAAAATGTTGGTTGGTTAATCACACTTATCTCTCAAATCAAATATATTTTCTCATACTGCCTTCCTGAAGCAGGCATTTTAAATACTGAAACAGGTGCTGTCCAATGCAGACCTTGTTACTTCTTAATAAAACCCCTGAATTTCAAGGCCGGGGACAAAGGCGGGGAGCACTCAAGCTTAATTACATTAATAACCAAGACCCTGGGACTGACATTTTCAAAGCTTTCTAGATTGTTCTTGGATTTTCCTGATGATAAATTCAATCCTGGTGCTTCTTAAAAATCACATAAGTTTAGAGCATGTTTTTCCCCCAGAACTGGCGTGACTTACAAATGCAAATGGGAAGATGCATTGCCCAATTTATGATTGCTTCTGTCATCTTGCCCAAAAGTAACACATGACAAGGACTAATAACATGCAATCTTAAAATGTACAATAGCCCAGTTACAGAGGTCTGAAGAATGCCATTGTCTGTGTGCAGTATCCTTTGACTCCTTCCATAGGAACCTTTACTATTATGAAGACAAAATATGGTAATGAAGCCTATTGTTGATACCCATTCATGGCATACACAGTAAGACTCCACAAGGATAGAATATGAATGCATATAAAAAATTAGTACCTGAAAAGCAGCTACATAAATATGAGTCCAATTCTGCTGTAACTTAAATTAATCATAAAGTGCCCACTGTCTTTTAGTGGACACAAATCTGAATGCTTTTTAGATTAACCATTTAGAGTGCCTATGAGTTCAATGCATACAGTACTGCACAGATCAGATCAGTGATAATGCACAAATGCTGTGTGTTACATACTAGGCTTACAGGTCAACACAGTATTTTACAGTCCTGGCAAACCCATTGGCAGGTCCAAGGGAACTTCCTGCTACAAAAGAAACATCCATGGTATTCTTTTGCTGGTAACAGGTGATGGCAAAGAACAATTTATGCTTGGACCCCCAAGGCTCTGAGCCTTCCAGGCTGCCAAGTACCCTCACATGCCACTGACAGCAGTGAGTGCAGCGGGTAATCAGCGCTACCCAGGACTACAGTGTAGTAGTTAGTAGGGCTGTGCAAAGCTTCAGGTGCTGATTTGATTCAGAGGAGATTTGGCCCAATTTGGCAGCCAAATCTCCAAATCGAATCAGGGGACCAATTAAAAGGTCCAAATAAATTCGAAGGTCTCCAAATGGATTCGGAAAAGATTCAGAGAGCTTCTGTGATTCAGGCAGTCCATTGACTGCAGCAGTAACCTAGACCTGGACTCCATGCTAGTAAGTAGGGGGCAGGGGAGGGGAGGCTGGAGGAGAGTGGAGGGGACCATGGGGGTGCGCCTGCCAGGCCCTATCCCCTGCCTGCTCCCTCAGCCCCCCTGAGGATAATAGCACTTGTCTACCACATGGGAGGGGCATTAGAGGGATATACCACTATTACTATAATGGTCCCTGTAAGGACCCCTCAAAGAGAAGGAAGATTCAGTCCCTTGCACAACTGAATGCTGAATGCTAAAGCAATTGCTGCATAAAATGAAACTCCTCCCTTATCTGTTGTTTTAACACTTCTATTCTGTAAGGACAGTTTATATTCTACCAGGTGAAAATGTGTCATTTACCTGCATGTGAATACAGTCCCCTGTCCAGGTCAAAGCATATGGTCAACAGAGTGCATTCAAAGTAATATCGAGCTAATATGGAACAAGCAATACCACATGGGTTTCCTAACCTGCCCTGGTTCCCTTATTTCAAATGTGACAGATGTAGCCTTTAACATCACAAATAAATCCAACACTGGGTGTCCATCAGGCAAGCAGTGTTCCAGTGCAGTTGTCTGGCTCAACATGTGCTTGTCATGGACTGCTGCACACACGAGTTTTCCCATCTTGTAAAGGGCACTTTGACCACATCATTCCTGACAAGGGACAAGTCTATTTACAGCCAACTTAATTTCAGAAACTTGTAAACAGCAGATATTCCTTTTAATACAAGGTTCAAATATTGCCTAGTCTGCTCCCAAATGTTAGTTTGCCGTTTTATTGTCCGCTGCTGTGTACCTTAATTTGTTATAATAATTGTAAACAATTTCAGGGAGTCACACACAGAATCAAACCTTGTATACTGGCCAGTTAAAGTGTCCATTGGACTCCTTTCACTAGCAGAACAGCATGACTAAGAAGCACCAGTTTATGTTAGAAACAGGCATTTTTTTAAAGACAAGTAGCATTTAAAGGGAAAGAAGCATATTCTCTGTAACTGCATTTCATTTGAGGGAACAAAAGCTTCCAGTGAAAGATGTGATATGGATCTCAACACCTAAGACAAGATTTTCTTCTGTATCCAACTGACCTTGTAGTATGTGTCATGGATTTCCAGTCATCTCCCTGACCAAAATCCCAGGCCAAGGTTATTGCATCCCACAGACTGTTCTAAGCTGCATTTCTTGGTTATGGTTCCTAAGGGAACATCTTCCAGTTGATGATGGCCAGAATGCATTGTACTCCAACCATAACCACCAACCCTCCCCCTTATAAAAGATTCCTCCCTCTCCCTCATGAATGTCCTGCATCAAAAACAGTGGCAAAAGCAGCATAGATCCATCCATCTCTGCATCAGCTGGGGATTGTTTCAGGCTAAAGAAATATATAGTCGTGTGACCAGACTCTGGAATAGACTTGCAGTGGGGGTGGTGCAGGCACCTACCCTAGAGGGAGACTGGACACACACCTCGCTGGGGTTATTTGACCCCAGCAGTCTTTCCTGCCTGATGCGGGGCTGGACCCGATGATGTCGAGGTTCCTTCCAGCCCTAAACTTCTGAGTCTGTGAATAGCAAGACCGATCTCTAATATCTTTTGCATAGGAGAAGGAGCAGAAGGACCAAGATGGGTGGGGAGGAGAGGGTGAGCATGTGGGAATAAAGTCCTTTCAAAATATAATAAAAGAATAAAAGAATAGCACCTTAACGCATAGTTGATCTGTTTCCTATGCCATACAGGAATGTATAGGAACTGGATATTATTGCTTTAAATGGTTAATATACCCCTACTGATTTTACTTGTTTAGGGGTCGGGGGTTATGTTTTTTAATCCCTCTTAACCATGAAGAGCTCATATAGCAAGCTCAATTTTATTTTGCCTTGTGCATCAGCAGACATGTTAATGAAGTGTATATCTATGGCATAGCAATGGGCTCACCGCAGAGGCAGTAAGCCCTGTCCTCCTGCTCCTGCTTTGTGACTGTTATCCCCAGAAACAAAGCGAGGAGGATTGCCATGGCTAAGGATGGAGGACACCCATGGGACCATGTGAAAGACCTGGATTTCCAGCATGCTCAAGAGCAGTGGTGTGGGGTGCCCTTATGGCATCCATTTCCAGGGTTGGTCCACTGAAAGCAGAGCAGCTGCTTGGTGGCACAACTAAGCTGTCTGCTGTGGCAGTGTCGATGGACCCTAATTTTTTTTTGCAGCCTTCCTTTTTGGTAATGACATGTAGGCTAGAAAATCCTGTTTGACTTGCATATTCCAAGGTAATTTTGCAGGAGGAAATAAAAACACCGCCAAATACACTTGATCTGGGATCAGTTGGAAGTAATATCACAGAACTCTGGCCATGAATACAAGGTCACTTTTCAGAGTAGAATGTGACTACTGACAGACCACACCAGTACCTCTCACTGGTTCACAGAGAAAAAAAAGTGTGCTCACCTTCTTGTAAACAGAGCACGTAGATTTTAATTGCTGGTTGTTTGCAACCCTGGTATTGAGGCAAACATTTGTGGGATCTAGGCTTTAGTTGCAAGATCACATGCAGAAAGCAGAGGTGTCACAGAACTAGCCGGAAGAAAGAGAACAAGGAGGGCCAGTGTCTGTAGGGGAGCAGCAGGGCCATGAGCAACAAGGCAGAAGTGGAGCTTGGTCTATACGTCTGTTCTGCACTTGCTGCTGTGCAGAATCCTGCTGCACTAGTTTCATAGCTTTTAAGGCCAGAAGGGACCATTATATCATCTAGTCACCAGCACTGGCTTGTGCTGCAAGGGCAACAGATGGCTAAGATGTAGATAAAGCTGGTCAGGAAACCAAATTCCTGTTCTGCAATAACAGGGAGGGTTTGGAAATTTTTCATTCTGATTTGGGATGAAAGCTCAAAGCCTCCAGCACTTTCATCGGCTGACACCCTGCAATATTTCGTTTCACAGACACTATAGCACAGTCTTTCTGAAATGAAATATCCTTCCTGGGATCCCTGGCAGCTGCTGGTCAGTTCCATGCCTGCTACACAGTGATGGACGGTCATGACACTGAATGTTAATGAATCATGACATTTTTGGCAAGCAACTGTTAGAGCTTGCAGGATTCCAGCCCCAAAATGCTGTCCTAGTTCAGAGGATGCAACTGGAATCCTGGGCTGCCAGACCCTTGGAGCAGGTAGGCCCCCCAGTACTGAGAGTTGGAAAACTGGGATAGCCAGCTTGCTATAGTTGTGGAAGTCCTGGAGAACCCATCCTCAGGGAGTTCTTACGGTGAAGCTGCCCTGGAGCTAGGGATCCTAATAGACTGGCCCAGGAATTCTGGGCTTCTAGAAGCCCTCAGACTGCTCCGCAAGTCAGGGCTCTTAGTGCTGCCCAACCCTCTAAGTTTCTGGCTCCGGGGCAGAATGCCTGCAAACCCAAAAGACAATAACTAGAGTCAAAGCTACCAAAGCTATCAGCCTTCCTAATCTATGCTAGGGTGTTTGGCAGCCATACCAGAGCTGAGACACAAGTCTCTTGGGGTTTCTGGGCTGTCACCTCAAAGGCAGGAAACCTAAAAGCTTTGAAACTTAAAGACGTTTCCATGCTTCCAACTCTGACGCAGCTCTAAGTAAGCCCTTTCAGCATGGGCGACTGATGCCTCCCAAGTCTAGGGGGGCACCAAATCGCTGACCGGGGGGGGGCGGTGGCAGCCGATCACTGAGTCCAGAACCACCAGCAGCAAAGCCAGAAGTGCACTTCCGCCGGCACTTCTGGTTTCGCGGCTGGCACTTTCAGGGGGTGCATGGCCAATCTCAGGGGGTGCATGTGCACCTGCATGCACCCCCTACATGTCACCAGTGTCTTTCAGTATGATGCCAAGGAACTGGACAGGTGAGCCATCAGGGAACCAGGAAGTTTTCTGATGAAAATGTCCCTGGCAGACTGGTTTGAAACCTGGTTTTATTCCATCAGATAAATTCATCCAAATCAATACAGTTTCATGACACGCTGAGCTTTTGATAATATGGCATTTCTAACATACATATATGTTGGCAAGAAATGTCTGACTTTGAGATTTGAGACCATGAAAATTTATCAGATTTTCTGGATAGCTAGGTAGGGCTGTGAAGTTCTCTCTGAGTTATTACTGAGAGAGCCGCTAATACTCATAGTTTTTATTGGCATGCCTGGTGTTTTTCCCTTTTTTTTTCAATGAAAATGGGTAACAGCATAGAAGCCAAGTTGTGCAGATGATATAAAGGCCACTCCATGGTTAACATGGAGCTTAATTCTTTGGAAAAGTTATTTCTTTAGTGCCAGTGAAGAATGGCAGTTTAAACACATGCAAGTTCAGAGACAGTGCTATCTTCCCCAATGCTGTCCCACCAAAAGGCCCTAAACCAGGGATTGAATGGAGCTGCAGAATCCTTGAAAAGATCTTGCTGCCCTTAAATCATTGACTTCCCCAGTATCCAAGATATTGTTCTGTGCTACTACTTCGGAAGAAAGCCTTAGTCTCTCCTCTACCCTTGTCACAATAAACAGACCTTTACCTATCTTTATTTCCACAGAGGCTAGAGTGTTGGCTGCTCTGAGTACTACAGCCAGCAGCAGCCACATTTAGCAGTCATTTTGATTTGCCGTTCCAGTTTGCAGCTGCTGGATAATTTGAAAAGAACTGATAAAGCAAAGCAAATGAAACAAATATGATGGAACAAAATCAATTCTTAAAAAGAAAACTCAGGACATTAAAGGCTGTACTGTATAAATCCTATTAGATAACACTTGACAACAGTGTACTTTAAATCCTATTCTAGGTAACATGCACTACCCTAACATACATTAGCTAACATTGTTTAAAGGTCTTAGGTAGACGTGGCACGCAGACTTAATCACAACCTAAGCTAGTTGAGTAAAAAGCCTAGGTAAGAGCCTCACAAAGCAAGCTGGAGCCAAAGGCATCTGCAGAGCCAGACCTAAATTGCCTGCACTTTAATTTCAGGATAACATTTCCTCTGCTACCTAATACCAGATCCTTCCAGGGTTCATAAATCTTTCTGTCTGTCACAGAGGCTGAAAAGTGAATCAGTACCTCACTACCATAGTCCTACAAGGACAGTCAGAAGGTTCCTGTGCACTTATAAATTTGTACCAGTCTCTGAATTTATCTTAGAGATGGAAATGAATAATATAATACAGTAAATACTCACTGGGGAAAATCCAAACAGATCATCATTCATGTGTTAATTTTTTCCTAATATCTATCATGCGACTACTTACAGACTGAGAAGACTTTGCATAGCAGTAAAGATGTCTCCACCCAGTAAAATTAAAAGAGGGAGTGTGAGGCAAAGAGGGCATTAGCATTTAATTTCATCTCATGAAGACAGAACATTAAAAAGCAATTTGGTAACTCACTAATAGGGAAGAAAAGTAAAGCCTTAGTCTTTTTTAGATGTAGCTCTTTTAAGAATCCCCTTAAGAGGGCTCAGTAGGGTGTGTCAATATTGCTCCCCATGGAAATCATATGGTTTGCCTATGCAGACAGTGAATTGTTTTGTGGCTGGGAAATATTGTGAGTTGCCCTGTGAGCAGTGGAGCCAGTGGATCGTGGCTGTGAAATATTGTGTGTTGCCCTGTGAGCAGTGGAGCCAGTGGATCGAGGAACCGTTGTTGAGACTGACAGTTACATTGTGCCACTGAATAGTGAAACGGCAGAATCAAAAACTCAAGTGGACCCAGACAGAATGTCCTGACCTTTAAGAAAAAGGCTGATTGGATATGGTATAAGCTCCCCTTCATCTTTCACCATAATCCATTACACCTTTCTTAACAAACTCTCATAATTTATGTAGGCTCATAGATAGGTTTCCCATAGATATTTTACATGCTTATCATTAAATCCCTCCCCTACAACTTATTTGTTTATGTATAATTCACTTGTTCTTGTAAAACTGCAGCTATTTACACTGATGCATATATAGTGCCCCACTCATTTAAGCTATAATTCAGTGCATTACAATGTGAAAAGCCAATAGTGATAAATCTGTACTAATCTAATCAGAAGGACTTTTTCTGTAGTACAAAAATATATATACACACAGACATCATAGAAGAGCATGCAGTGGGAAAATAACCAAGGTGAGCTACATATAAGCCATGAATGTTGTTATACTATATCCTATATTTTGCATTTGTCTCGAGTGGACTATAAAATATTTTGTGTCTGTAATAGGTCACATATAATGATATTTTAAAAAGGGAAAAAACAGCAGTATTACTGATGTACACAGAACGTCCAACTTCACCTTTGGTAGGTGCTGTGAAAACAAAAAGAAAAAAATAATTTTATTTCCATTTTTTCATAATCTATTTTTCCCACTTTGAATGTATTAGTAACATAATTAATATGTGTTTATGTAGTGGAATATATTAGACTAGGCTCCAAAAATATAGTATGGAGAGGCTTTGATCATTTCCCATTTTTTAAATTTTATTTATCTTCTGGGGTTTTCTCTTTTTGCCTGACAATATGCCCTGATCTTGGCAGTCAGTGAAATAATACTGATTTATACCAGCTCAGGGTCTGGTCTGTTGAGCATAAAAGCTCTAGAGGAAAGACCACATTAAACAGAAACTGCTATACAAGTATCTTTAGAATTCAGTTATATCTAATTCCAGTGACACTTACATGAATGGCTCAAACTCTAGAACCAATCCTTTTTTAAACTGCAGTACATTATAACATAAGTCATGACACAGTAGAAGTAGCCTAGCATAGTCATGCATGGCAATAAAGGAAGGAAAAGTTTAGAGACATGTACACAATCTACTACAAAATTAGACATGCATGAAAGCATGGTTCATTTTTTTAAGCTAACAAATGGGAACTTTAATGCAGTGCCCAAACTATTACAGATAAAATCTCTGTTAGCCCTGAGATAACTTTCTCTGAGCAGCCTGCATAGAGCTGTCTTTTATCTGTGATATTTTCCCCTTTTGCTGAGAGCTGAATAAAACATAAATGATACTGTCAAATGCATATTGCTGCTTAGAAAGACCCTGATTTGTGCACATATTGTGGCTTTTAAAAGACTGTCTGGGTGCCCCTTTTGCACAACGCACTCCTCTTCGTAAGTTAATGACCTTAACTTCTGTCATTTTTGATCATGGAAGACTTTACACAGGCCATCTGGTGGGTTTGCAACACAGTATTTTTGTTAGTTGCTAGAACATCAAGTTTACATTTCTATTTCCATATCATGTATGTGTATATATTTATATGTATGCTTGTGCATATATGTGTGCATGCATGTGTGTGCGTGGGTGTGTTTGTGTAGGCAGATATATTCACATACACATTCATCTTGTGCAGTGCCTGAACTTTTCCAGCTCACAGTCAATGAAACTGTACTTCAGCTTCTGACAAGTCTGAATGTGGCACTGGTATTTCTTGCAACCCTGTTCTGCAAGAGGCAAGAATCTTCAAACTCAATTAGCATTCTAAAGAATAGGTTCAGTTTTGTGGTCCATTAAAGTCAGCTAAATTGATGCACTGCATGTCTTTATTTCAAAAATAAAGCTGAACAATTAAAGCCCATGTCTCTTTGCTCAGCTTTTGATTCTTCACAAAGCTTTCCCACTTGCTGCCTTTGGATGTAATGTTAACAAAGTCAGTTAACATCAAGAGCGGCGATAACAGGCATGGCGGAATTCCTTGTTTTTGCTCAATCAGTCTGTGTTCAAACTATCAGTTTGATTTATTTGTCCACACTGACCCTTATTCACCACTTAATTATCCTCGTATAATGTTTCAAGAGCCTCCTGACACAAGGAGAAAGACAATTGCCGATGTTCTGTGAAACAACTGTTGACCTGATGGCCAAAATGATGACTGTGGGTCGAAGGTTGTTCTCCTTTTGAATAGTCCACTCCATTCTTGAGGGCTCTGGCTGGAGCCACTTATCCTGGGTGCTACTCACAGCCTGGTCAGTCTACTAATCAAATCCTTAAACTGTAACTCAGGTCATTGCAACTGGACCGTTGGGGCATGCAGCTCTGCCAGCTGTCCAGATAATTGATTTGTATATATTAAACAATTTTGGGTTTTCTCTTGTCTTTTTTAAGCATTGGACCTGATTCTGATCTCATTTATACTAGAGCAAGTGCTTGGAATTAAATGGATTTGCATCTGATTTCAACCTGCATAAGTGAGACCATACTTAAACCCAGTTGTTCAAACTTGCTTTATATCCATACAAATGTCCAACATTGTCTCCCACTGTTTGTAAAGCTTCATAGAAATGAAGCTGGTGCTGGACTCTGGTTGCTACAGCAAAAAAACTTTTAAAGTTTCCAATGTTTATACTTTGTCCATGCCAGAGGTATCACAAAATGATCCGCATTCATCCAGGAGAGTTTTTTTCTGATGCTCCAAACTGGAACCTCTGAATGGCATTCCTATTCACTGAGTTGCAACAAATCTGAATAATCAGCTAATAAATTTATTCTGACAGCACATTGGCATCTAATGGAATTAAGGGAGGCCTGATTCTCACCCTAGTGAAGCAAAGGGACCTCTGCTCTGAGAGTTGGGATTGGACCAACTAATACAATAGGTAAGTTAGGTTTTCTATACATTTTGAATTTGGTTTGGCAAGGTTTGCACATATTTCACTTGACTGCTTGTCAGGAGTGTTACACAGAGAAAGAATATGGCCCATGTGTTCAAGCAACAATCATGTAACTACATGTTGCCAGGGTGTTAGTGCAGTTTTTTAAATATTTTCCTTTCTCAGGTGGGTTTTGGTGAATTTGGATTCCCTAGTCCTACCAGAAGTGATGAGCCAGTAATAAAGCACACTCAGGTCCAGGATCTGCGGTAGTGCCAAGCATCCCCAAAGGGGGCTCATTCAGCCTGGGGAGTCTCATCTCATTCCAGGTGGATCCTTCAGTGGCGCAGAGGCCGTGGAGTGGCTCCTGCAGCATCCCTTAGTCTACTCACAGCATTTTGGATTTTGGATGTAGTCTGTGAAGCAAAGAGTTAACCAAGTTTCCTTCTGCCCCAGTTATCCTTGTCTGTCTACCTTTTCAGTCCTTTGGGATAACTATCAACTAACATCCTATAAAGTTCCCCTCAGGCGACACTAAGTTATTCTCAAGAGAACAGTTCAAAGCACAGATATTTCAGGACAGGCCAGCACAGTCTTTAGCTCCCTACTGCATAGTTTCCGCACCTCCCCCCCACCCATTCCAGTGTAAGAGTTAGATATCCAATTTTGCAGAAAGGAGATGGCAACCAAGAGGATTTAGGACTCCTACTGCCAATCCTCTGAGATGGAAAAAAAAACCCAAAACATTTCACTGTCAGCTGACAAGGTGAAAAAAGTAATACTGTCCCTGGACAACATGAGATACTCACTCTGCCTCATTCCTCCTAAAATGTATGGACAGTTCAACATCAAGTAACACGTAAAAAACTCATCAGCACCATGGCTGAAGCATAGATTATTATAGGATTTGTTTCATCTTGACTGCAGACAGAATAAAAGCTCTGATCTAGTTACTGAGAAGGGAAAGA
>NW_005842433.1:488452-497350 GCF_000455745.1 Alligator sinensis
ATGGTGGAGGGAGAGTGCAGAGAGAAAGTGGGATGGTGTGTGAGAGTGAAGAAGTAAAGGGGAAAGGACCCAGGAAAGTGGCTGAGGAACAGCTGTGGTGATAAACAACTCTTATGTGCACTGTTTCTGCTAAATTGTCCAGGACACATAACTCATTGCATTTCTTTGACTAGCTATAATCACTCATTAATTTGAAAAAACTGTTCATAACAAAAAAATTACAAGTATTATTTTTCTTTATGCTACTTTTTGTTTAGCTCTGCCGAACTGACCATTCTAGCAGAGATCTTTAGCTATTTTTTTGTTAGTGCAGTGCTGGTGAATGCTGATGAAACAACACTAAGTACAACATCGGGTACTCAAAATTTCAGGTAATGAGTCCTGGTACTAAACGCATGATCTTCATGAATGCTAGGGAGGTCAAAATATGGCTATTTTCTGATACTTAAGGGAGGGCCAAGTGTTTGAATAAATTCCTATCTTTCATTTTGAAAAGAGCATCTAATCATTTATGAGTAGAATGGCTAGACGAGGCAAGTTTAAAACCTTGTCTGCAAGATGGAAAATTTATGGCTACAAGGGGCAGTATATATCAAAGACTTTGGCCTAGGCACACCAATAAAGCAATTCACCTACTGGGTGATGTTAGGACAGAGCAAGATGAAAGTAAAGTTAGATCATTTCTTCCCATCACAACAAAAAGGTTGATAAAGAATATACTTGATATCAAACAGAGCTTCCTGCTGTCTCTAGTTACCTGGGAGTTTGGAGCCTGCAGTTTGAATAATGTTTCCTCTATAATAGGGTTGACAGCAGAAGTGTGGAGAGACTGATGGGGCTTCCTGCAGGCTCAGCTTTTGTAGTTCAAACTCATTCTTTATTCTCAGAGTAGAGCAGATAATAAATGTGTAAATAAATGGTTACCAATCTTCTGGCACAGTAAAATAACTAGTTGCTTTCTCGTGGTGCAAAGAATTCAATCATACAGATAGTAAACCATGTGACTGATAATGCTGCGCCACTTTTAATGTTTTATATACTTTGCAGATAGCTCAGGAAAGTCATTTGCATCATTTGAGGTAGAGAGAGAATAATGGAAATAAAACTGGATGACCAGGGAAAGCCAGGTGGCCTAAACATTATGATACAGGACAGCTTAATGCATGCAATCAATATCTTTGTCAGTACTGACATATTAGAAAGTTTATTGATATATTATGCACATTGAGAAAATCATTGTTGAAGCGATTTTTAAATAAAAACTATGATTCTTTTCTCACAAATAGTAGGATTGCCACTTTATTTCAATGAATACCACACTGATTTTATCACTGTTAATTCTATTCATTACTCAACTTCTGAAAAATATTTCTGTCACTCAGCTGTGTAGCAAAACAGAACTACAATAGCACATTGAATAGATTCTAACTGGTGCTTTTCCAAGCAATTGTAAACAGTTTAAGCTGTAGGAGTTTCTTTGATTTAAATGGCAGCTAAAATAAAGAGCAGTGTTCTGGAAATGTTAGTCTAAAGGCTTACAATTAAGGATTCAGTAATTGTTTTCCCCTTAGAGCATAGACATAAAAAGATCTAGTCCCAAATGTTAGGATTGTTGACAACAACCTGGACACATGGATCTTTCTTTAGAACAGGTTTTCATGTATATTTCTTGTAGACTGTGGTGGATCAAATTCATGTGAATGAAAACTTTAGCTGATCTTGCTCATTTTAATTTTGTGAATGCACTAGGCAAGATAAAATGTATACATTAAAGGGGATGAGGGAGGGCGGGAGGGAGAAAGAGTGCACTCAGTGTGAAACTCTGCTAGGTTAATTCATAATCTATAGGACAGAGCCTCAGAGGTGGTTTGAAGTACCATTCTTCCCCTCAGCTTGGTGCTTTAAGCCCACTTTGCACTTCTGTTCTGTGCTGGACTGGCTCTCAAGCAAAAATTAAAGCACTCTGAAATCTGAGATGGTTGAAATTTTTTCTCCAAAAGTAGTTGCAATGAGAAAGAACTTTATGATAAATCAAAATATTCACAGGGATATTTCATTTTCATTGATACTTTCCACTTCTATAGGAAAAAAAATCAACCTGTAAACTGAAAAAAATGTGCAAATAGGTTATTCTTTAGGAAACATTTTAACTTTTTATCAACTTTTTTATTATTTATTTATTTATACACTATGTAACTCTAGAACAAGAGATACCAGAGCCTGGGGTTGACTCCATCTCCCTGCAGTGCAGAGTCCTGCCTTCCAGAATGGAAGATGACCTTTGCCCGTGAAGATACCCTTAATAACAACTACTGCATTCAAGTATCATAGAAACACTTGGATTGTGATGAAACATTTGACTGAGTTTTAAAAAAAATATTTATATTGTCAGCAAAAATAAACCTAAAAAAAGCATGTTAGGCTAACATGGCAAACATATATATACAAGAACCATTTGTAACAATAATGCAATATTTTTTCCACACTGTAAAGGAGAAGGGATATCACAATAACAATTGTACATTACAAAGAAGTAGGATATATCCTTTCTTTTCCTGAAGACTTAGAGCTTTGCAGCTGCCCAGATACTTTACATAAACAATGGCAGGAGAGGGGATGATGAACTAAGACTTGTCTGTCTAAAACAGGGCCATCCAACTTCTGGACAGTGTGGGGCCACACATCATATAAGCTGTGGAGTCTTGGGCAATGCACCTTGCAGGTGCCCCCTGCCAGTGTCTCCCACCAGCCCTGGGGACAGCCTGGGTTCCCCGCAACTGTATTGGCAGTGCAAGCAGCTTGGCTTCCCTCCACTGCTCAGGCAAACCACCTCCCACTTGGCTGGGTGCACAGTACAGACAAACCAGCTCTCTGGCCACGTGAGCAGACAGTTTTTCCCTACCTTGGGGATGACACAAGCAATCCAGCTTTCTCATCACCATGCAGGCAGTGAGACCAGTCTGGCTCACCCCTACTGCAAAAGCAGAGCAGCCTCCCTCCTGGCAGCACGTGCAGTACAGACAAACTAGATCCTCTCTTGCTGTGCCAGCAGCCCAGATCTCCCCTGCTATACATACAGAGCCCTCTCACTGTCCAGCCCCAGCAGGAAGCAGAAGCTGGAGCCTCAAGACCCTAGCTGTCACAGCAGTGGGAATGACGGAAGGAGAGGCAGCCAGACAAGAGCCCAGGGGCCACATATTAATCCCTTGAGGGCCGTAAGTGGCCCATGGACTGCTAGGTGGCTGGTCCTGATATAGGAAAATCAACTGCTAAAATAGCAATGGTATACAGTACCTAGGTCAGTATTTTTCCCTTCATATGCACTTTTGCGATGAAAATAACTTTATCTCTGAAAAATTACTCCACTTTATTTTCTTGTAAAGCAGTGTCCATACGGGGAACTACATGAACTTAAGCACATAGGGTTAGAAGGGGCCTCAAGGACCATCTAATCCAGCCCCCTATATCTAGAATGCTGTTTTTACTATTTATATAATAGTATAAAGGTTTCATAAAATGGTTTCCCTTTTTGTGAATAAATCCATAAGGATTAACGGGTCTGATCGGATCCTTGGGGATGTGAATTCTGGTGCCCATTTCTGGTGCTCTCTGGAGCAGCCCAGTGAAGTCTTCCCAAGCCTGTAGCAGCTTGGCTGTAACACTGCATGGGAGAATGGGATTGACTCACCCTAGCAACTGAGTCTATTGACCCACTCCAAACTTGGAAATGTGCCCGTAAACTGCCCTTGGCTCACCTCCAGCCACTACGTGCAGGACTGCTAGAAACTAAGGGCATCTTTACATGTGCTCGGGGTGGGGAGGAGGAGGGGGGAGGTGATTTAATTAGAGTGGCTCAGAGAACTGCTTTAATTAAAGTGCCTTTAGTTAAAGTGCCCCTGCCAACATTTTGAAGCATGGGGATGCTGAATACATGAGATGCAGAGGCTGCTGGAGCACGCTAATTAGTACACTCCAACAAACTTGATTAATCGAGTCTGCTCCAACATGCAGGAATTACAGATCATCAGAGCAGCATCCCTGCATATCTATAGGCACCCTAAGGGCTCTGAACTGGCTTTGGGGATGAGCCCAGAATAGTTTAACCAGCAACTTCTGGGTCTGGAATATGCTTATAGCAAGGGTGGACAATTATTTAAGCTGGAGGGCCACTTTGGGATTTCAGATGAGCTGTTGCAGGTGCAGGGAGGGGGGCTGCCACACCCACTGCTGGGGGTGCTGGATGGAGTGGGCAGGTGGGTTTTCCATGGACCGCAGGGATATGCAGGGAGTGGATTGAGGATCTGACCTGGGCCCTGGCCCCATGCTGTCACCACCCCACAATCCCAGTCCCAGCCCTGGCCACCTATCATGCTCCCGGACACTGCTCCTCACCTGCCCGTGGCCCCATCCCATCCACCCAGCCGAGTGTGCCCTGCCCGTGAGACTCCTAGCTGGTCTCCATAGAGACCCTGCGCACCCACTCTGTCTGGTGCCCTTGGTGGTGGCTGCAGGAAAGTCTTATTGGCAGACCTGGGCAGTAGACCTGGGGCCTCCAGCGGTGGAGATATTAGCTATGGCTGCCAGAAGGAGCCACTGATGGGGCTGCTGGGGAGCAGAATTCAGCCACTGCACTACCCCCACTCTACTGCATGCCCGACTGCCTGTATGTGCCACGGTTTGGGCTTCCCCCCATGTCTGGGCCAGGGGACCCACTGTGGGTTGGGTATAATCTCTTGTTGGGGGGGGGCAGATCTGGTCCATGGGCTTTATTTTGCCCACCCTGGCTTACAGACTTGGATAGCAAAGCGTACTCAGCCCCAATCTCAACAGGACTTGCTGTGGCCACAGATACAACAAGCCCTAAGTTTCTTTAAATAATTCTTCCATAGCAAAGGAAATCACTAGGATGCTTGGTCTGCTCCTGCACCCTCAGACATATGAGCAGGGATGGATCCAGGGAAAGCATAGTGGCATAGATGCACCACCTTCCTTTTCAGTTGACCATGCTGCAGGAGCAGCAACCAGGGACTTTTTTTTTAACTCCCAGAAGCAAGTAAGAACTCTCTCCCTCTCCTTCCTCACCCATTGCTGCTACTGTTTCTGGTTCTCTTGGGTGTGGGGACAGCGGTGGGGGAGAAATCCAAAGCTGCTCCTGCCTGCTCCAGCTGGTTTCAGCCAGGGACAGTGGCAGCAATGGGGCAGTTCCTCCTCCCTGCATGGTTCCTTCAGGTGTTTTCTGCCATCCTGGGAGCAAGCACAGGGGAGGGAAGCACACCCACTGATTCCACTGTTTCTAGCCAAGCCTGGCTCCATATGCAGCCTGGCTGAAGCAGGGCAGGAGCAGCTCTCTAGCCTCCCCACAACCCCTGCCCCTGGGTCAGCTGGGGACAGCAGCAGTGGCAAGGAGTGGGAGGTGGGGGAGGAGAAGCAATATGCCACGGAGCACAGAGGGAAAGAAAAGTGGGGAAGGAGGGAAAATCTTCAGTGTAGGGCCATCCCATCCTATCCTGTGAAACCTGCAGCCGCAAGGGGCCCCACAGCCAAGGGCGCCCCTGCGTCAAGCTGCCTGCCACCCCTTTCCCCACTGCCAATGCCACTGGCTTCACATCTGGCCACTGGTCCCCCCCACTGTTGACACTGTCGCTGCCGGCTTCACATCTGGCCACTCACCACCCCCCAACCCCCTGCCACTGACACTGCTGCTGCCGGCTTCTTCAGCCACTTGTCACACCCCGCCCCACCACCAGCTTCTTCACGTCAGGGAGCCCCAAAACTATACCTTTCAGGGGCCCCAAAAATTATGGCTGACCCTGCTTCAGTGTAGACAAGGCTTGGGAAGGTTTTTGGCAGAAATTCAACTTATTTCCTTTGTTCTGTTTCATCTGGAAACCCCTGGATGCACAAATCATTGCACTGAAGTCTGGCTTCTAAACCTGATATCTTGCTCTTGAAAGCAGAGGGGTTTTTTGTTTCCATTGAAACTCCTACATAAGATCCTGTAGTGATTAAATACTTTAGATCAGGGCTGCCCAAATTCTAAAAGGCAAAAGGTTTTTGAGTGGCCATTGTGATGGCTACTCACCACATGAGCCAAACATACTCTCCCACCCCCAGCTTCTCATACAGCATGGGCAGGCCATATCCCCAACCTCCTGCCATATGGCCAGGGCAGATAGCCCAACTCCCCCATCCATTGTGCATGCCACATGGGCAGGACAGGCAGCTGGCCTCCACCCACATGCACTGCACCTGGGCCTGAGCACGCAGCTGGGCTTCCCCCAGTCACACATGCTATGCAGGCAGGTCATGCAGCCAAGCCTCTCTCCCTTTTACCATTGTGTGGGCCGCCTCCCGATCCCGTCCATGTCGCCATGTGCGAGCCGGGAGCGATATGCGGACCCGTCTTTGCGCACGCGGGCTGTGGCCAGCAGATGGTCGCGGTGTAGGCTGGACAGTTTCCAGGTTCAGCTCCGCTTAAATCCTCATTGGAGGACCACGACAAATTCGGTTCTTGGGCCCAGGAGTTGTTAAGGCTCCGCGGGTTCGGCAATTTCTTTCCCACGGAGTTGTCGAAGCTCCGTGGGTTTGGTTCGGCTCTCAGGCCCCAGAGTTGTTAAGGCTCCGTGGGTTCAGCAATTGAGTATATAGGATAGGGATACGTCTAGGATTGCGCTCGGCGATGGGGAGAGGCCAGAGGCTGTTTAGACCTCTGTTGCCTTCTTAAGAAATGCGTTGGGTTCGTAGGGATCCACAGCGCTTAGAGATCTTCACGCTCTCCCTCTCGGACTCCAATTGCTTTCTCTCCAACTTGGGCGGAAACCACCCAAGCTCTTTATATGGCTAGCAAGCCAATTGCTAGCCGCCACGTGTGCATAATTTAACACAAGCCAGTAATGGGGTTCGAATTAAAATACAAATGGCAGGAACTCCTTTGCACCGTGCATTTCTGAGATGCAAAAGAAATGCACCATGCAAAGAAAGCTATAAATTGGCAGGAAAATTCTCCGTTGCACCGGAGTTCTCCTTTGCAGCAGAGAACTCCACCGTGCAAAGAAGCTGCAATTTGGCAGGAAAATAATTTAGCAGTGCTGAAGCACACACCAAACAAAAATCACAACTTTGGGTTGTGACAACCATCTGTTCAGAATGGGCAGAATTACTCCCCACCTACCCACTTCTGTCATGCCACTCTGCTTCTTGGGGCAAGAGTAGGAAATGAAAACTGGACAAAGGAATGGGAGCCCAGAGACCTGAGCCACCACAGCAGTGAGAGCAATGGGGAAGGGGCAGCTGGACAGGGGTGCATGGGCCACATGTTGACCCACTAGATGGACATCCTAGCATGGGCGACTAGTGCCACCTTAGGGAGGGCATATTCCCCACCCAGCAACCAGTCAGCGATGAGGGAGGTCCCCCCATAGCCAATCTCACTGACCAGGGGGAGGTCCCCCATGGCCAATCTCACTGATGGGGGGGCTCCCCGCAGCCGATTGCAAAGTGGTCGCAGTGCTCCTGGAAGAGGCCACGGTGCTCCCACTCCCTGGCCACTGCTCGCAGGGGGGCACCAGTGTTCTCGCCTGCCCCCCCTGCTTGTTGCCTAAGTGATGAGCATGGCCTGTCAGGGAGTGCACCGGCACTCTCAGGGGGTGCACATGCACCCCCATACATCCCCTATGCGTCACCACTGCAGCCTAGCTTCAGATTTTCATTTGGTAGACTAGAACATGGGGCCAAGATTCATGAGACCTAGTTTCTATTTTCATTAGACCTCTGCTAGTGCCCTAGTAGATAACCCTTCTTAAGCCACTGCACCCTATTGGGCTTCATTTTCCCTGCCTCTAAATAAGGACATTCATATTTTCCTCTTTCCTCAAGCAATTTGAAATCTAATGATGAAAAGAACTATGGAAGAACTAAGGTTGTGATGATTTTGATGATATTGGTAATGATGGTGATGATGACAATGTTCAGTGGGTCACCCCTTAAGAACACAACAGTCAAATCACAAACATCATATCAAAAATGCCCCCTGACATTCTTTCTAGGAAAGAAAATACTTGAGACTAGTATTATACTGAATCTACAGAACCACTATCAGGTGAAGTACAGACAGTCAAAGAGCCTGAGGCTGAAATGATTCAATCTTCACAAGGTAGTCTAAACTGAGTAGATTGAACCGATAAGCAGGTGAACAGACATTCACTTTTGATTCTAGAAATGCAGCCACCTGCCTGTTGTGGTACAGGCCAGAAGCTGGGGCATGCTAGAGCACACATCCCTGCTTGGCTGGGGCAGAGAGCTTGGGTAAAGGGAAGTGCAAAGCATCCTGGGATGCTGGGGGACTGTGAGTTAACTTTAATCTGGAGGGGATCTGGGACAGAAGTTTAATGAACTGGTTTAACCTAAATCAGTTAACTCTGATACTATATCCATCCAAGTTTATCTTAAACCAGTTTTGCCCATTAAAGCAGTTTGTATGCACTGAACTTATGTTGTGTTACAGATTTGAACTGGTTTCTGATCAGTTGCTGTGTAATTTCTGTCCCTAGCCTCAATATCAATTTTAGGTTGATTCCCAAAGACCTTTGGCATTGTTGATGCATTGTTGGCCTTCTAAGGACACTACTCCCACTAGACTGAATAATCACAATCAATCAATAATCACAATCAATAGCATAAACGCCACGTGCCCCTGGAGGCTGGGGGGGGGGCGTGTCAGCGGCGGTGTCGGCGACAGGGTTGTGGCGGCAGTAAGCAGGAAGCTCCTGCAGGTGGCTGTTGCAGTGTTGGGGTGGGGGGGGCGAGCACTGATCAGTGGTCAGCGACCACCCACAGACGCCCCCAGCAGCATTGGCAGCAGTGATCAGGGACCACCTTCAGACACCGCCAGCGGTATCT
>NW_005842433.1:497379-534076 GCF_000455745.1 Alligator sinensis
GAGCACCGCCCACCCACAGGCACCACCGGCAGCATTGGCAGTGCTTTTCGCAGGGCGTGCACTGCCAATCTCAGGGGGTGCACGTGTACACACATGCACCCCCTACGCGTCACCAATGATCAATAGGACTACTCAGGGGGAGCAAAGGATCCACAGCCCAGACCATAGACAATGAAGAAAACTGATTACATAAAGTCCTTAAAAAGAGTAATGAGAATCATCCTTTACAGAGATGGGGGACACAAGGCCAATGCGCAGTCCAAAGCCATCATTATCCACTGCTGGCTTCCATCTAAAGTCAAGAACAGTGGGCGCATCTACACAAGACGCTACATCACCATAGCAATGAGCTAAGGCAACGTAGCTCATTGCTACGGTGACGTAGCATCACCACGCATGAACCATGATGGTGATGCTATTGTTCAGTAGCAATGAGCTACTGTATAGTAGCAGCAAAAAATAACCATATGGCAATGGGACCGTGCAGTAACACCGGTTATTGCACAGTCATTTAGTGCTTACTTAAGCAAGTACTAAATGACTAAATGACCACGTGCGTGGACACACCCAGTGACTACTAGCAGAGTTCTCCGAAGTTTGCATCAGAGGAATCCAATAGTTGAGAACTTATTTCTCACTCTGACCACAGCTTCCGCACATTACTGCGGTTAGTAGCAACTTGAAAAGAGGTGTTAGGCAGTTAAGATCTGAAAAAACAGTCACTTCCTGTAAATTATGTATGACCCCAATTCAGCAAGGTATTTGAACTTGAGCCTGACTTTAAGCATATCTTAAATAGGGTTCCATAAAATTAGGCAATTAACTATATTGCTGACCAAATGATATTTATTGTCATTGTGTAATAGATATGCCTATAACTAAGCTAATATTAAGATACTTCCATCATTTGGCAAGAAGTCTAAAATAAAACAGTGAATGGTTTTTAAATATTTACTCACACATTTCAGCCCTTTTCACTAGAGAATAAGAATTACTGTATACAAATCATGATCAGACAACCACTATCATCTTTCTCTGTCAACAGTCCTAAGATTAGGTTTTTAGATATCATTTTGGTATTTACTAAATAAAGAAAAAATATTCTGTGAAATCCAGATTATTGTTATTAAGCTCTGTAGTAATGGATACTCTAGAAATACCTAATGTAAATAGCTGTAAATAAGAGACAGAGACATAGGTGTATTTCAGCACCTTAGTTTATAATGTAACCATAATGCTTTACACACTCTAATAAAGCTATCTTCCTTTGTACAATTTCTGATGAGTCTGAGCAATAGAAATATGTGAGTTACTGTCTCTTTTTTCCAAAGTGCACAAAATCAGTTTATTGTCAACACATGTCAATATATTTACTTTTACTGAGGAAATTGCTTCTGTTGATTGTTTTCAACTGGGATGATGCCTGCATGCCAGATTTGCAAATCAAATGTTCCCACTACTGTGGTCCTGGCAAGAGGAAGTAAAGCTGTAACTATAGCATTGCAAAACGTCTGTCTTTCACAGTCACCTGACAAGCATTTATGCACATAGACATGACATTGCAGCTGTTTTCCAAAGAAGCAATGATAAAATTCTGTAGCCAGTTAGGCAAATCTTACCTATCATTTTTTCCCATAACTAATTTAGGAGATTATAAGACTGATCCTGCAGAAAAACAACATAGGACATTCCTGAATGCTGTTATGTTAGTTGCTGTGCCACTTAGTAGAAAAGCAGGGAGCAAGATAGCACAAAGACCCAGTATCTCACAACTATTTAGGCACTTGCTTTGAGACTAGAGTTTCATACCTAATTCCAGTGGATCTCAAGAAGTTGCACCAGCTACCCTTGAAGGGCCCTGGGGTCAGTCCCAAAGCAATCTCCCTTCCATACAGATGACTATTCACCAGCAAAACTCAGAGGAACTAGGAGAGACTTTGAACAGAATCCCATTTAATTTCATGTTCCCAAGTGGTGCTTAGCCAGCTGCCTAGCTGCCATTTTGACACTTAGTTTGGAATCTTGTTCTTCAGGCCATGTAGACCCAAAAATGTCTATGTGGCTCTTGATCATGATGAGTACACTGTGCTCTAGCCAGGCATGGAGGTGGATTTATATGTGTATACCCAAGTATAGGTCCCCAAATTACAGCCTTTCAAAAATGCGGAGAGTGGAACTCCTTGGGTTTTAGCCCAACAGCCTAGTTAGGGTTAGGCAGACAAGGTTCCTTAGGTGAATTTGATATCTTTTATTAGACCAACCCAAATAGATGGAGAATATTTATTAAGCAAGCTTTCGGGTTCAAAAACCCTTCGTCAGGCTAAGGAAGTTTCAGCAGTTGGTGTGTGTTCTTGTTAGGACACTCACCCAGGAAGTGGGACACAGTGTCTAAGTCCCCCTTAGCCAGAGGGGATTTAAACCTGCATATCTTCAACAGAGCACTCTTTTATAGAGCACTCTCCAGCACAGTGCTCTAACCATCAGGTCGCAAGCCAGGTTCTCTTTCCACTTAAAGCTGAGCCACATCACTGTGCATTTATATTCATTGGAGAGAGAGCAGCAGAGAAATTTCGGTGCCACTGGGAGGAAAGGGCCAGGATTCTTTTGATTCCTCAGTAGATCCAGCTATTGAGTCAAACAATCTCTGACCTGCTTTCTTCTTCATGCCCTTCCTTTCTTCTACACTGGGCATCCAAGCAGCCAGCTTCAAAACAAGAGCTAAAGAAGATGCTTCATGGTTGGAGCACAGTGTTGGGGCATTGGAGGGGTACAGCTTCAAAACCCCCTGAGAGGCCTAAAGCCAGAGTCTCATGAGTGAGTGCACTAACCACTTGGTTTTGTAGCTGAAATATGGGAGGGTCACTCTCCATTCTTACCCTCCTTCCAGCCTTCCCTGTTCTAACACAGGCTAGTCACAGGGTTTCTCTCACAGCCTACTGAGAATGTGTAGTAGCTATGTGGACTCTTGTGCCTCCACCCTGCATGTCCAATAGGACAGGAAACTGTGCCTAAGTGCCAAAAATGGAAGTTATGTAGCTAGGTATGTGCTATTTGGGCCTGTAAAGTGAAATGGGATTTTGTCCTTTGTCCCTTGCTTCTTCCATAGGGTCAAACATTCATGGAACAATTCTGTGGAAGTTCTAAAAAATTCTTCATCCCTCCCCGTCCTAAATTTTTCCTCAAAAAGAAGCCACTGAAGCCTACACTTCTGCTGCCACTCTGTCTTAAAATACCTTCTAGTTCCTTTGCTTACTTAAATATATGGTACAAGAGCCTTTGGGCTCCTTTTGCCCTTGCAGCCACATCCACGTGACTCTCATTTAAGGCAATGCAAGCTGTGTCTGCAGATTTGTGGTAGCATTCTTATAACTGTAATTTTATTCTTCATTTCTTCACCCACTAATCACAGATAGAGATATGAGATAAGAGATACCACTTATAAAAGAGCAAATATAAATATACAGTTTTGCAGTTTCTGCTGTTCACTCATTAGCATGATTTTGAAATGGTGTTTACAAGTTCAGTTCAAACAATATTGATAAATCTGGAAATAGGTAATATACAGATATTACCATATCAATGACCATGTGCAGTATAGTGTATATTATACTATATAGTGTTGCATAGTATTTATCTAGATCACTAACAAAGGGCAAACTTTCTTAGCAAATCAGACTGTAGAGGATCTCTGCAGATACTTGGGAAAATAACACATTTTTTCTAATTTTATATCAAACCTGTTCTTGGACATATTAAGGCCAGGACTGCTTTAGAATATGCTCCTTTCTAAAGGTTTCATGAAACCTAACATAGAAATTGATAGCAAGAATAGAATTTTCTGTGGGTGTCTATAGTTTGGCTCAAAAAAATCCCTACAGAATAGCTGTCATTTGCTGCTAAATTCTGTGGAGTATTTTAAGGTACTTTCTACAGAATTCTGTTAAATGTCTGGAAATCCCTATTGGTTTCAACCCTATCCAATTCTGTAGGATTCCTCTATGAGGGGCAAAGCCCATGCTCAGCCTATGCAGCAACGAGGTCTGGAAAACAGCATGTGGAATCAGTCAGTACTAGTGTCTAGAAGAAGAATAGGCTAAGGCTTGAATGTTCATGTTGGATATTGTCTGTAAAGTTGCCCGTCATGTTATTGCTTGGAAGCTCTGGCAGTCGGGGATGACACGCTCCGGCTTCCCTATTAGGCCCCCTATATAGCTAGGACAAAGGGAACTGCAGGCTCCCAGCCAAGCACATACATTTGCAAACTGCCGGCAGTCAGTTCCCAAGGCCAGGGGCTGGATGCCATTGACAAAGGAGATGTGAACTGTGGGCTTAGCCAATTTCATTCTCCCTGCGGAGTGAGTGGCGCTTCTCATGAAGATCTATAGGGCCTGTTCTCCCCCACTCACAGTCAGGAAAAGGCTGGCAAGGAGTTGCTTCATGTTTTCAGCAAGTAGTATTTTAATCAAATGCTGTCCATCCTATTCGATGCAACACAGGAGCCACTGAAGCATGGTAGATGTTTCGCAAACTTCCTCTTAAACCATATATATTTATGTTGTTCCCTTTCTCATGCATTCAGTACTTCATTCTTCATTTCACAGTCTGCTTTGTGTGAGAGATAGGAGCCTTAATAAGGAGCATCCAGGGTTTTGCTGTGAGGCTCAAACAAGTGAGACCCATCATCCACATGACTGAATGGTCTCAGTTTGGAAACAATCACAGGATTAAGAATCAAACAGAAAAAAAATACAGATAAATATCTGACATATTTGTACTCACATATTCTTCATTTTCATAGCACAGCAGGAGTTCAGGCAGCCTCTGCACTGCTTTTCACATAGAGGGGGGAATCTATGTATTAATTCTTTTATTCTAAAGAGCCCCATATTTTCCCCATTTAAATAACCCACTACCACAACATTCACGGTAAGCCCATGTTGTGGACAGAGACTTTCCCTTTAAGAAGGACAGACTGGGACTGCCATGAACCCATCAGTGCACACCACAGGGTTTTACCACAACCACACAGATAATCGGTTCAGAAAGTTTACTACTTTCCTCACAAAAGAGGTGGGGTAAATACAGGGGAGAAAATGTGTATATGAGCTTATATTTAGTAATGAATCCATTCTGCCCCAGCTCATGCTCCTGCCCCTAGCCAGCACAGCTTGGTTCCAGAGGTAGGAAGGGGATATAAAACTGCCTTAAGGCAGCTGTTAAGGCTAGGGTGGGCAAAATGTGGCTCAAGGGCCAGATCTGGCCTGCCTGCCAATTGATTGCATCTGGCTTGCAGGGTGGCAGCCCAAAGTCATGGGATCTGGCCCATGGGAGCCAGTGCATTGTACCAGGTGGACAGGTGCATCCCGGCCCCATCTGCAGCTTACATCAGCTCCCAGCCCATGCACTGGAAGTAGTGCCCGGCGTGCGCCAGCATTGCTGTGGACGCTGCTGGCAGGCTCCTGTTAGGGATCGGGGCAACTGCCTGGGACCACAGCTGACTGGTTGATGCTGGCACCTGCCCGGGAATTGAGGGAAAAACAGACAGAGACAGAGAGAGGCAGCCCTGCCTACCCCTTGCACATGATGAGTGGCAGCATGTGGTGCTTTGGGCTGGTGCTCCGGGCCGCCACAGCTAGAAGGACCCCAGCAGCGGAGAGTGTGCTGGCTGCCAGGTCCCATTTTTTCCTGGTGCCCAGCACCAGCTGCTGCTGCTCATCATGGGCAGGGGATGGGCAGAGCCACCTCTCTCTGTCTCTCCCCCTCTCCAAACTGTCTCACACCTACAGCACACCCCCCAAACTTACACCAGCTCCTGGCCCATGAGCCAGAAGCAGCACCAGGTGGGCGCCAGCATCAGCTGTGGACACAAGCAGCAGGTTCCTGCTGGGGATTGGGGCATCAGCCTAAACCCCTCCTCAGGGTAGAAGGGCAGCCCAGAGGTGGCACTGGGGGCAGCAGGGGTCCTGGCTGAGTTGCCCCTGCTGAAGCTGCTGCCTGTGCCAATGCCAGCTCCCCATATGCCAGTGACCTCAACCCACAGGGAGGTTTGGGGAGCTGTTGTGGGGAGGGGGCTGGGGGGCGGAGTGCTGACTCAGCCTGTGACAACTCCCCAAAACTCCCTATGAGGCCCAGGGCCCAAATTATTGCCCACCCCAGTTAGGGATCCCCCCTACTAGAGGAAAGGCAGTGCCGTGATATCCTGTCATAGTCGTAAGTAGCATTCTGAGGCATGGCAGCATCTCAAGGGCCAGGACCAAGGTGTATTGCGCTCTGAAGTTCTAGCTGGCAGAGAACCATTATCTACCAAGACAACTAGGGCAGCCCTGACACTACTCTAACCTGGCCCAGAGATCATGTTAGCTCTTGGAAGCTCTTGGAAATAGGAGACCTGCCTAGGCACCAGATTATCTCTTGCACTGAGGACACCCCCAGCACATATAGAAATCTAAATCTATAGCACATATAGAAATCTAGCCTGTCGAGTTCATCCAGCAGTACCTATTTCTACGCACAAAGATGAAGACCCCTTTAACATATACAGGTGTCCCTCGCCAACCACAGTTTTGCCAACCACGGTTTTGAGTATCCACACTTCAGAGAAGGTGGGGTACAGTCAGAATATACCCCCCTCACCCTGCTAATGCCTCTCACTCCCTCCCCCCAATAGCCCATAGCCTTGCTGGTGCCCCTCACCCCCAACCCACAGCCCCTGCTCCCCCAGCCTTGCCAGTTTTGCCAACCACGGTTTTACCAGCCACAGGAACTTTCAGGAACCTAACCCCTGTGGTTGGGGAGGGAAACCTGTATTGCCAACCATGCAAAGCTCTTATCTTCCTGGTCTTTGCAACAACCAGTAATTGCTCTGAAATTTAGCATGTAAGATGGCTTGCAAATGTTGTTATCAGGTCACATACCACCAGTACAGGAAGGTCAGGGAAAATTTACAGCTGAAAACTCTGAAAATGTAAGGGTGGAATTTCTGCCTCTTTCTCATAAAGTGAAGGACTTTGATGGATACACAGGATGTTGGAGAAGTGGTCAGTGAAGAATACAAACTCCATAGCTGTACTTTTTACCTACAGAGAACTCTCTCCTCCATTGTCCTGCATATTACCCCAGTTTTCTACCTGTTATATTTCTATGCCCCTATATACACTACTCTGAGGAGCTTAAAAGGTAGGAAGGGATCCTGACAGCAGCAGTTGGTGAGAGAGTTTTCACTAATGGATTTACCAATTAGCTAGTGTACTGGCAAGAATTGCAGGTCGCCCTACCATGCAGCCTATCAAAGCAGAGGAGTCTCACAGAGCCACAAAAATGGAACAATGGGCCTTTTGCATTGTCTGAAGGCAGGAAGGAGCATTCAAGTTGGAGCACTTAGCATGTGACCCCTCTTCAGAGGGTTCATCACTGCTTGTTAGAATCTCCCTCCCATTCCAGTTGCAGGGCTCATTGCCTGGGACAATCTTCATTGTTATTTTCACTAAATAATATTTCCACCCCTGATGTCTTAGGCTTTAATTTTAGTGAGGTCTGGGGTTGGGGAGGGGGGATTCACCTCAGCTGCTTAATGTGTTTAGACCTCGGTTTTGCAATAAATTAATCTGGTGCATGACGCAGTACTAGCGTCCTAGTGCATTTTTTAAACAGTTCAAAAAAGGAGTATCTGAAATCGTCCCTTTTCCCAAGTGGTCGTTTGATCAATCTGTGCTCTTGCACACATTAATACATTACTAAAAGTAATGTATTACTTTACTGTATAACCATGAAACTGCTACATGAATATAACGGTTTGGCTCAGCCTTTTGCAACTGGGGTAGGCTTTTCTTTTGTTTGCTGCAGAAGCTAAGTATGAGAGGCAAAATCCTCAACTGTAAAGGATGTAGCAATATAGGGATTGTGCAGGATTGATGAAATTATAGATAGACAAATATACTGCTGAAACTGATTTATCTCCACAGTGTCATTCCTCCCATTATGCAACAAATCTAGGGAAAAAGCCAAGTGCTATACAAGGCACTATCATCTTTTAAGTCCAAATCTTGACCCTGTTTATTTCATATGAAGCCACTGAGTCAAATTCTCTGCTGGCATAAGTCTATCGACGCTGACAGCTATACAAGCAACAGCCCAAAATCAAACTTATTATATTATTATTGTTGTTTTCAACTGACCCTAATGTTAATGTTCATATACAAATCTTTGTAGTAGTGGCAGCAATAAAAGTATTAATTTCAGTCATTCATTTCATTTTATCACAACCAGCAAAAAGTAAGTATTCAGCAATTCAGTTGTAGAAATATTTGTGTCTTTTTTAGAACAAAGCTTAAAAGAAGCAAAGCTATTATACTCCTTCCCTCTCTTTCTTCCTGTTCACTACCTCACATTTCTCATGTCCATTTCACAGAGAAGGCTGCTAGTTTCTAGCTCTGGAAAATATGATTGTTTTAAAAATATTTTTCCATCCTTTGATCTAAACATGAAAAGTATTTAGAACTGATCCAAAATGTAATGAAGTCAATAGGGATTCTTCCATTAACTTTGATGACTTTGGGATCAGGTCCTGATATTACAGATAATGCAGCAGAAAGATGGGTCATCTAGCTACTAGGCTTCAGAACCCAGAAGATTTAATAGCGTTGCTGCAGTCAGTCAGTAGCTGGAAGAAAAATCTAACAAGACTGCGCATACGCGCACACACACATTTTATGAGCAGTGACATTTAGCAAGGAGCAATGTTTATTTATAGTTGCCTATAATTTATAGCTTTTAAATGTAATGTTAGAATGCAAATAACTTTTTTGCTCTCTCTCCTCCCAGTGCTTTCTGCTCTCCAGTGATCAGATCATGAATATGGCTGAAAGAAGCGTGGGCTGGAGATAGAACTGGGTAGGAAGAGGAAACAGAGAGTGCCTGCCCTCACGTTCTCCTAGTCCCTTGAAATGTCATCGACTGACCATGGGATCAGTTCACAGCTCAGCGTGAGGACTCCGTGCACAGTTATGTGTGACATGATATCGAACAGCTCCCATCCGAGGCAACAAAACAGGAATGCTGCTCAGCCTACCGTGCAACAAAAATGTATGAAATCGCATTAGCCGAAAAACAAGATTTCTGGATCTTAGCAAAGAAAGGCTGGATTTTTCTCATAGATGAATGTTCACCTCTAATTGAACAACTGTTACCCTCTTTTTTCCTACCTGAAAGTGTCTTTTAAAATTCGTAGTTAAGAGTAAGATATTTATAATCACATTATCAGAAAATCCTTTTTCAGTGCATGAACTCAATTCACCACAAGGAGTTTTGGGACCACATTTTCATTAGTTATGAAACTACAGATCATATGGAGGAACTGGCCATTCATATTCTCTTTATGTACTTAGGGCTCAGTGCAGGGACCTTTAAACTAGGATCATAAAGCCAAAGTCCCATCCTCAACATAGACAAAAGGACAGGATGAAATTACAGGATTTTTATAAATCTAAAAATATCTACTTGGGCTACTAATCTCTGCTTATGTCTGACAATCATTGCGATATCTATGACAAATCATAATGAATAATTAAAGGCTCAGCAAGCTAGTGCAGTGTTCAAAGCCATAGCATTCAAAAATGTCCCATTGACAGCCTTTGTTTCTTGTTTTGTCACCACTTTTCCTCTTTGCTCCAGGGTGGAGATCTCTATTCCTTATTATCTATCTTTACATGTGCATACACGTTACATTTGTGAATCCGCAAAGATGCTGTTGTCCACAGGTGCAGAATCCATTGCAAGATTAAGGCCTTAGAACGTAAACCTAAAATAATGGACACCTATAATTGTAATTTCTATCTATGGTTGATATCCTTGTTAAACAATATAAAGAAATGAAAAGGTTTGGCTGATAGAAGGTAGGAGCCAAAGCTGTCAGAACATAGCCAGAACATAGCCAGAAAAAAGCAGAAATTACTCACATATCAAGTACCTGCTCAACTGCAAATGCAAAAGAAATGAAAAGAAACTTTGCAGGCATAACTGCACAACATAGGGAAAGTAGTATCACTAATCCTGAACTGTCAAAAATGATGAGCCAAGATCTCCTCCCTCCCTCTCCCTCACCCCCTCCCAGAATCATGACTTTTTGCCACAGAAGTGGCATTTTCAGCACTTATGTGCAGGGTGTAATTCTTTAACCCTACAGTGTGGATATGTAAATGAATACACTGACTGAGCATGCTCAGTGAGGTATATAGTAGTCAAGCAGATGTGGCTACTTGCATGCAGGGGAGGATCCAGGGGAGGAGCAGAGCTACTACTGCACCCCCTGCCCTTTATTTCTTGGTACATCACTAATTTAAAACCAACTGCCTGGCAGGGACAGCAGCAAAGAAATCATTTGATTTCATGGTTCATTATAATCAACCTGATTCCTTCTAAATTTTTCATTTCATTGAGGTTAAGCACACTTTCTCCTTTTTTAATGGGCTTGATGTTCCACTAATCAAACTATCCTTTCTTCTTCAATTATGCTGTCTGTTAGCTGCTTCTCTCAATATAGCTCCTATTTCACAGCCCTGCAAACTGTTTTTAGTTCTAGCTAAAAACTTTAACTCAGGTATGGAAATAATATTCATTGGTTACATTTAATTCTAATAATGAGAGGACTAATGAAACAACATATTTGGATTATTTTTGCGTAGTTTGTTGTGGTTTTTATATATTATGATATAGCAAATTAGTGTACATTTCAATAAAGTTATTTTTGTTTTTGCTTCAATTTTAAACTAATATTGCCATAGACCCCTAGCATATTAAGAAAGTATCTAGTTTCTTTTTACCTGGAGAAAATTGTCTGTTATGTTATATGTGATGATGCACTATACCATCTGCACCACTACAGAACTACACCATTTGCAGCCCTAAATCCTAAATCCGCCCATGCCTGCATGCTCCCATTCTGGACACACACGTGCATGTATGTCATGAAAATGTAGCTGACTTGTAATCCATGACTAATGGATGATCGACACCAGGGACCCTCCCATATTTTATGATCATCATTCACTTTACATATTGAAAACAATTTTCCTGGGAAAATGCCAATTTTTAAACCAAAACAATGATAATGCTGAAAAAATATATGCAAATGTGTAAATATATGTGAATGATGGCAGGATAGAGATGTACCTTGTAGATTAACTGAATAACTTAGTGGCTAGGGCATTTGGCCAGGAAGCAAGACCTAGGTTCTAGGACCCCTCACCCAGAGGGGGTTTGGGCACAAATTTCTCTGACTTTCCAGAACAATGTACAGTCCACCACACCACAAGCTAGGCATTATTTAGTCACTTCAGCACACCCTTCGCAGGACAAAATGCAGGCTACTTTTTTGTGTGCTAGCAGCCAGGGCCCACTGACATGAAGCTCAGCTACACCTCTTTCCTGACTAGGCCCTTTAAGGCCAAGGGCCAGCTGAGTTGATAGTTTAGGGGGTGTTATAATATCTCTCAATTATCTTTTGCTAATAGGTTAAACAATAGATTTGTATAAGATGGTTTGGATAGGGATCTTTTTGCCTTATGCAGGGGGTTGGACTAGATGACCATTGGAGGTCCCTTTCAGTCCTACTTTTCTATGATTTCTATGAGTGCTCCTGTTTGGCTTTCTGGGAGAACCCCAAAACAGTACAAAGAACACAGCATAGGCTAAGACCAGGGCTACTTCTTCAAAATATTTCTCAAATCTACTACTACTTGTCTTCATAACACCCCAGTGACAGAGCATATAAAGTATTCTGGTTTTGCAGATGAGGAAACAGAGAGCTTGAGTCTCACTTACATGTTATTCTGGTGTGGCACCATTGACCACCATAAATTTCTGATATTATTCATGATAGAACCACCCAATATAGGAAGTTGGGAGTGTCGGGCGAGAGACAACTTTCAAATGTCCTTTGAGATTTCTGCATGTCTTTTCATGGCATCTGATGAAGTGAGCTTCAGCTATCTATCTACTTGAGTTAGTCTATAAAGTGAAAGTCTAGCCTGCCTCCTACTTGACTTCAGACTAACATGGCTAACTATCTCTAACTATAAAAAAAGACAAGTTCATAGTCTTCACTGCAATTTGGCTAAACCGAGTTTTTGGCTTTCATGGAACATTTTTCAAAATGTTGAACAGAAGTTTGTTGTGTATATATAGTACTTACCAGTTCATTTATTTATAAATGCTACTTTTTGTGAAATATTACATACTTTGTTCTGATGGAATATATAAAGATTGATATGAGAATCATCTCTTTAAACATCCTGACACTGTTTATTTGGAGCATTTTATCCATTCCTTGTTGTTAAAAAGGGCCAATTAAAATTTAAATAACAGTGCAAACAATAATCTTAAATTATCATTACTCTAATTGAGGATTCAACTAACATGCTAGCTAGCTGATCCGAGCTAACATTTATGAGACTTGTTGATTTATTTTTTCCCTTTTATAATACTTAGATTGGCATTTTCTGTATTTATTTGGCAGTATAATTCTTTTCTGAGAATGCCTTGGATCCTACTCCGCAATTCTTGTGAACCCAGGACTCTTTTTGAAGTCTTAAATGAATCATTGTACCTTCTTATAGTATATAAAATATTGAAATATTGCAACATATTGACCATTTGTGCTGTAAACATAAACACATGAAACGTAATGTCAGCTAGAATGGGATAAATGAAGGCAAATAAATAAGCGTATGTCTTGTCATAATAGATGTGTTAAGTATATACTTGTACCAGTATAACCTTGTGCATATTCCAAGAGTTAAAAATATCCAATTGAATAACAATAAATTATGCTTTTCATGAGAACCTAATTTGGGTTGTCACTAATTGAGAGAGATATTTGGTCTGATTTAATAGTGTCAATTGCTGCCTTTTGCCACAGCACAAACATTGAAGTCAATGGGAGATTTTCCAAATGTCATCAAAGGAAGGATTGAGCCCTCACATAATGACAAAACAAACAGTCTTTTCTGAATAAACCTAAATAAACAGATTTTCCAGAATCCTGTGAAAACTCCATTATAATGCACTGAAGTTATAAAGTGCTTTAGGTTCTATATATTTAGGACACTGTAAAGATGGTATCAAATTATTTTGAAGCTAATATACATGTGGATACAATCATACTGACTAATATCCTGTGAATTCCTTCCTTTCTTGGTATTTGAATTCCTTCCTTTCTTCCCCTGATTTCAAGATGTCAATTTTATGATCATCATTCACTTTACATATTGAAAACAATTTTCCTGGGAAAATGCCAATTTTAAAACCAAAACAATGATAATACTGAAAAAATATATGCTAATGTGTAAATATATGTGAATGATGGCAGGATAGAGATGTACCTTATAGATTAACTGAATCAGAGATGCATAAGCTTTCATAACACAGATTCACTCTCCCTATGTATGTGAATGAAAAATGTTTAGAAATATTTTAATTGTGGAGTAAGTGAAAAGTTGGTAAGTCCCTGATTCCATTTTTATATTGATTAATGAATATCACACATATGAACAGTGGTATTCAATAATATAGGGTTCATTCCCACACCCAGTAAAGTCAATGCCCACTGTTAATATTAATGAGAGCAGGACTGTGGTCATCTTGTACGGTAGAGAATATACATAAGCCTCTGTTATTTTCCAATAATATTAAATAAACATCATTGTGCTGTTTCTGAAGCTGTGTTTCAGTTCAAGTTTTACAATAGCATGGTTAATTCCTCACCAGTTTAACATTTTGTTTGAAGCCACTGAAACTTGGATGTAAACATGCTTTTCTTTGATGGTGAAGAATGCTGTTGGGAAACAAGAGCATTACTTTTTAAATAAGAATGTTTTAAACAAAAAGGAAATGGTATCTAGGAATCAAGTATAACATCAATACAGTGTATTTTACATTTCATAATCCAGAACTAGCAAACAACATAAAATAGACAAATTAGGGGGAGACAGCAAAAGATTGCATTGTGGCCCAGGCTCCATAGTTAATGTTCAGGAAAACTCATATGGAATCTAAAAAGCATACTTGATCCCTTTATAAAACTGAAAGAGATTCATGCATAAAAACAAGAGGCTGTGATAAAACCTTGAAATTGAAAGCACCAGTATTTTACCTTAAGAAACGGTTTGCTTCCCCTAGAATGTATGTTGTCTTTCCCCTTTTACATAAATAATGTATTTTTTTTAATGGTGGATTAATAGAAAAGCAAATGTTAAAAATGTCCTGCACAAGTTAATCACATTATCATGAAAAATGATTTCCATATTCTTTGTATGAAGAAAGTAAGAAATATTGTTATTTAGTATCTCTGATTACCTGATCTACATGTGGACGGAGACTTATACTTGAGAATAAAATAAACAAAAATTCTTCTAAAATACGTGAACTGGTCTTGGCATCTATGGATATAGTATTTGTATTTTTATTAAATAGCAAAGCTCTTTTAATCTCTTCCCTTTTCATATGAGTGAATGTTTCCCAATCACTCTCCTTTCACTGGCCCAAACTGCAAAAAAAATTGCTAAATGTAATGATGTATATGAAAGCAATCCTATTAGTTTTAGTGGGATGATTCATATCAGATCTGTAAGTGTACACAACCAAACCCTAAGTAATTTCTTTTATGTATTAATGCCTAATGTTCAATAGAACCCACTTTATTATTTTATTTTACCCGGCAAAGTCTACAACTTTCTATATATGTCTCATCAAACCCCACGTTAGAAACGAAAATATTTTCTCAAATAAACCATCTAATATTAAAATATTAAAGAAGGATAGATTTCCATTAGTGCTGTCCAGAAAATTATTTGAGGATTTTTACTTTGAACTAAGGAACAATACCGCACATGTGTGCATGTTATAGAAGTTGTTGAATATTGGTTCTAAACATATAAAGCCAAAGATGTTAATAATTATACATCAAAATATAATCTAAATAGTTTAACATCCATGCCATCACAAATTATACAACACTTTACTTCATCATCTTGGAAAATAAGTGACCACAGGGCAATGACAATTTTGGTAAATATTTCAAAAGCATCAGGAGTATATATAAGCACACTTTTGTCCACAGTAGTAGCCATTTTCTTCTTTTTCTTTGTATAAAGTTTCACGGAAAGCACAACAAAGTTTGGCTGTGATAATGTCATTGAGCAGGTTGCTATGTTAGAGTGACTCCAAGTGGATCTGTAGCAGTAATACAGCATCAGAGAAACTCAACTTCTTACTTTAAGCTTCACAGAAAGCATTAATGATATTGAAATAAAACCCAGTTTGGTAAAACTCCACATATTTTTTATTCAGAGAAATAGTCCCATTAACTTTACTGAGTAACACATCTTTATAAAACTGTATTGTATGCGTGTATGTGTTTGTGTCTGTGAGCATATTTACAAAGTCCTAAAGAGTGAAGTATGGGCTGTATATTGAAGGCTTCAGATCCAGTCCTGCAAACACTTACGTGCCCATGTAGATGCTCATGAGTCATTCCATTGGTTCCATTTGAACCAGCCACATGAGTGAAGTTACACTGATGTGTAAGCTTTTGCAGGAAGGGAGGCTTAAATTCTATGTCCATAATGCTCAGTGACTCCCATGGGATTTGATCGCACAAAAAGCACCTCTAATTCAATCAATCATTTTCACTCCACATTTTTTTTAAAGAAATCATTGGTCTACATTAGCCCATCCAAGTAAAAGCCATTGTGACAGCTCATTGATTTTTTCTCAAATAATTTAGACACTGCTTATGATCAAAAACTCCTGTTTTGATATTGCATATAAAAGAAAATATCTCATGAGAAGCTCTAAATTGAAACTCATGTATATTCCTTCCATCAAAATTAATGCCAGTCAGCAGATCAGTTTATTGACACATTCAAGGCTTCAAAAAAATTCAAAAAGTAAATTTTCAGTGTTTCTGTGAGCATGTTGGTAGTAGCAGTTTATTTACAGCTTTCACTAAAACAATATTATAACACTGACAATAATATTTAATTTACATATAATATGAAGTTTAAAATGTACTAAATTGTTACAGGTGTAGGTTGTAGCCAGGTTGGTCTAAGGACATAGGCAGACAAGGTTCTTTGGGTTAATCCAATGTCTTTTATTAGACCAACTCAAACAGTTGGAAAGATTCTTCTAAGCAAGCTTCTGGGTACAAACACCCTTCATCAGGCTGAGGAAAGGTATTTGTGCCCAAAAGCTTGCTAAGAAGAATTTTTCCAACTATTTGAGTTGGTCTAATAAAGATATCGGATTAACCCAAAGAACCTTGTCTGCCTCAATTTTTAGATGAGTTTATTGCTCATGCAATGTGTTAGAACTTCAGTTCTGTGCCCAATTATGAGAATGTGTTAGCTTTCTTCCCAACATCTCTCCTTTCATAAGGCCCTAAACCTTCAACACTATATATCTGTTGTGCCCGCCTCTGCTCTATCAGGCGTTCTCGTGCAGCCTTAGCCCAGACTATCAATCTTGTCTGTCCTGGGCCTGTGAGTGGACCCCAAAGGCTACCCCGGCTGGCATCCGGGAATCCCCTGAACTCTCCTGCCACGACTTTGAATGGAACTTCAGTGGAGGGGTTCCCCTTCGAGGCAGCCTCCAGGGTCGTCAAGCCTCACAGTGGGCACTCATGGGGCTCCAACCTCCCCTACACCCCAGCCACTAGCCACCTTTGGTCGTGGGTCTTCTGGCCCTTTGGTGTCCCTGGTTCCACTCGGTTTCTTCCCCAGCCTCCCGTGGCTCTCCAGCCATGAGCCCCCAGTGTCCCTGGGCTGCGACTCAGGCGTGCAGGCTTTGAGGCCCTTAGTCCTAGATCCGACTATCCTGTATCCCTAGCTCCCTATTCCAACCACCCCATGACATAACATGCGATCCCCACCACCGTGACTGCTGGAGAAATGCGACTGGTGGGCCAGGAGACCACAAAGGAACATAGAGTGACCCTTAGTCTACGGGCCCTGTGTTTTCCCAGTGCCTTGGTGCCCCAGCCCCGGTTGCTTGCCCCACTCAGGGCCCCTATCTCTCCCCTAGGCTTGACCCTACTCCAGGGATGGCGTCCCGGTCGACCAAGGTCCTATGGGTCCCAGCTGACTGTTCTTGGGGATGCTGTAGGCCCGTCTGCTGGCTCCCTTACTCAGTTAACTGTCTCTGCTTGGGGTCTTCTGCCGCACCCCGCAGCTATCCCAGTTGAGGTTCCCATCAGCCCCGTCCTTGTTACCTCTTCTCCAGGCTTCCCTGTAGTTGCTCCGGCTTCCCCAGCACTCGTCTCCTCCTCTGCTCTCCCCACTCACCGCTTCTCCCTTTGTCAGCTTCCCTGCCGGCTCTTCTGCCGGCTTCTCTGTCGACTTCCTGGCCGGTTTGCCAGTCGACTTCCCAGCCGGCTCCCCTGCTGGCTTGCCAGGCGGCTTTTCTGCCGGTTCCTCCACCGGCTTCTCTGCCAGTGCCTTCGGCGGCTCCGCTGCTGGTGCCTCCGCTGCTGGCGCCTCCACCAGCTCTGCCCCCGTCGTCCCGGGCTGCCCAATGCAGCGGCTGTGCCCTTCAGGCCATGGGCTTCCCCGTGGAGCCTCCGCTCACCAGCTTCCCTCCTGTGCCCTCGGGGCAGCCTTTTGTTTCTGCCGGGTGGTGTCTCCAGCTGACGTCACCTGGCCCCAGCTGGATATGAACGCAGCTGACGAGCTGCGTGGGCGGTTTCTCTGCACACGCCTTCTCACTCCTTTTGGCCCCTGCGGATGGTAAATTAGGGCTTTCTTCTATTTTGGCCTGGGGTTCTCCTGTAACGCTGGCACCCCTGGGACACTGTATATCTCTAGAACAAACATCCCAAAGCTCATCTGGCAAATGTCATTGTTATTAATAATTATTATACTGGTGGACAGATTAAAAAAATAAATAAAAGGTCAGAAATAATAGCTGTCACCCTGTAGAGTCCCTTGTAACCACCAATTTTCCTGAAGGTAGCTTCTCTTGGCTAGCATCCTGCTCACTCAAAGACACCTTCAACTTGCCCCAGCTGAGCCCTAGGTTTAGTCTCCAAGTCTGAGAGCATCTAGTCTTTTTACTACCTCAGAAGTTGGGGCCAGAAAACAACCCTCTTCCCTAGGGATTTCCTAAACCTCGCTTTGTTCTAAGGCACAAGATTTTATACCTTCCAAATCTCCCTTTTGTTTCCCAAATGCCCATCCTCATCTCCCTGTCTGGGCTAGCCATCTTGAGCATGAAAAGAGGTAACTATCCCCCCTCCCCTTCCCCCCGACACACACACACACACACACACACACACACCCCTATGACCATTTGCATCTACAGTGGCTATTGTTTCTTAACTACACCTGTCTGGCCAAGATGCATACTAACTGGATCTCCCATGTACGCTAAATATCTTGGTTATTTTCTAGTTACATCATGAAGATTACAGAAGTACATGTATATCAAATACTACAATACATACAAACATAAACATGACAAAACTGAATGCAGCTTCACACTAGCTACACATAGAAACCAAACACCACAGAAGTAAATCTAATTTGGGAGAATATCTAATTTGGGGGAATATCCATGCAGGTCACATGTGAGTATCCATGCAGGTCACTCCAAAGGCAACTTGGTTTTGAGGTGAATCTGTGAGAACTCTATTGGTTAGGAGAGTAAAGACATTACACTCCTTAAACAGCATAGCTATGTTGGCAAAACTCTCAAGAGTAGATGCAGTTATGCTGATTGAAGAGTGTTTGGGTCAGTTTACTACCGGGATGCAGATTTCCTGCAGGACCCAAAATCTGGCATTGGTGAGTGGTGGCAACATTAATTGCTACCACCCTCTCAGCCATGGCAGCCGCTGCTTTTCCTGTCACCAAATTTCTGGTCGAGTGTCTCAAACTGATTTAACACGAGGCTTACCATGGGTCGGGTGTTGAACGCAGAGCTGTGTCATACAGCCTACAAGGCTGCTAACAGCCCAGAAATTTGGTGGCTGGATGAGTAGCAGCTTCTGTGGCTCTGGAAACCAAAGCAATTAATGCTGCTGTTTGCTGCTTCCATGAAGCAGAGATATAAATATCCAAGCACAGCTAGACAATCAGCAGCTCAGGATGGTGGACTAAGCCTATGTGATAAAGTTCTCATATTATGCTTTCAAGTTTAGAAGAACTGAAGTGATGCATCAGCTTCGTGCTGGCCCCCTCTCCCTATCATTTGCTCCTGTGTAAAATAAGCTTAAGATGCTATCACCCAGCATAAATGGAAAATCCTGGCATCCTCATAGTCCTTTATGCCCAAAAAAGATTGTCCTGCATGGTCCGTAGTAGAGCTGGAGCAGTGTTGTAGCCACAGTGGTCCAGGAAATAGTATAGAGTTGGTCCAATAAAATATATCACCAAAAAATGAGCATGTTTAAATGCCTTCTGGACAAGTGCTTGCTGTCTTTTGTTCTAATGAACTAAAGGGGCAACTGCATGATAAAGAAATGCAATTTTATGAAATAATTTTGTAGTAGATCAGTAATTCTCAGCCAGGGTGCCAAGGTACCCTGGAGTGCCTCCAGATCTTTTGAAGGGTGCCAAGAAGTGTGAGGGGATAAGTGAAGTATGAGGAAATAAGGAGATAAATTAATATGCCAGGTTGAGGCTTATCCTGCCTGGACCATCCCCCACCACTATCCCCAGCCCCTCCCTGTATAAGGAGGTAAGCAGTGTAATATATAAATTATGTTTTGAAATCAGGTGCCATTAAATTCACAAAAGTTATGGAGGGGCATTTCTCAAATCCAGCGAGAGGTACTTTGAATTGAGAAATATTGAGAATCACCATTGTAGATGATCAGAACTGAAAGTATTTAATTTCTCCCCACAAACTCACGCACGCCTGTGCTCACTGCAGATCTGAATTAAGATCTTGTTTGTACTGTATAACCCTCAGTGGCAAATTTGGTTGCGGTTGGCCAGAAGTTTGGTCAGCCATTTCAAATATTCTTATTTTGCAATTTCAAAGCTGCACAGTATATAAAGCAAATGAAGCTTGGCTCTTACCCAGCTGATTCATGATGTTGTGACCAGATGGAACTCTACTTACAGCATGTTTAGATGCCTGCTGGACAATGAACAAGTGCTTGCTGTCTTTTGTTCTAATGAACTTAAGGGGACACTGGCAGGTTAAAGAAATCATGCAGTTTTATAAAATCATTTTGTGGCAGATGATCAGAACTGAAAGCATTTAATTTCTTTTCTGCATTAATGTTGATAGTGGTTCACATTTCACTCAGAGTGAGCAAAGAAAAGAGTCATCAGCTTCGCTCATGTGGGTATTTTTGTTTCTCTTTGGAATTTTTTAAGCCAAATGAAAAATGAATGGTTAAAAAATATAGGGCTATTGATTATTTTATCTTAGGGCAAATGAACAAAGCAAGCGAGGGTACAAACTTACAGCATGTCAGCTGCTCTGCAGTAACTGCTCATGTGTATACACTTACCCTGCAGTAAAAGTGGATAAAGCAACCTTGTGGTACCTTGTTCACTCTTGAACCCCTACAACCCATTGCATTTATGGCATGAGCATGACCCAGCATTTTAAATCAGTGTGCCAAGTTGCCTTCCCGTGCAGGTAAGCCCAAAGCTATGCACCATGTGCCCACAGCCTCACATTCAAGGATCAGAGAGCATCTGATTGACTCCCCACTGCCTCATATATTACAGGTTCCAAGTCAGGACCTGCCGCCCCATTGCAGAGCTGCAGGTGCATGACTCTGGAAGTGCCACATGCCAGAGGGGCCAAAGAAGGACAAACCAGGGGCAGTAGATGAAGACAGGCCTTTCATATGAAAAGTCTCAATGTTCTGTTTTTCAATAAAGTCTCTAGCTTTGATGACTGCGAAGAAAAACTTCTATATGAATCCAGTGTAATTGTTTATACAACAAGCCAGAAGTAGTAACTTAGAGATGTTAACTTCCCCATTTATTTCAGTGGGTGAAAACACAGATGCTAATGATGATCTTTAAATGTAAACGCTGTTAATGGTTTCACTGCCTATGAAGGCAGCTGTAAGCCCAAGGGCTGGAAAATTTATAGGAATGGAACACTCTGCTTCCTTTATAGGGGAGAGAGGAAAGCCAGCTCCAACCTGTATCATTTACACAAGTTATTTTGTTGCTTAACTATTATTTCGTCTGAGGAGGTTGCTGCTTTCTTGGAATTTGAGTTTGTTTCAAATGAAAAAAAATGATAATACAATTGTTACAATATTCAAGTTACGGAATAGGAAAGTAGATTATGCCCTGCAGGGAATGTGGCCTCCTGACTGTCTTGATATGAGTGCCCTAATGTGTTGATTTGGGTCACACATTTTCTTGCCTATAAAAGTATGTCGGTCTACTCTGGTTCGGTTGATTATTTTTTCCACTTTTCTTCAAATAAAAGGGCTTATATTTTATTTCCCCAGAGCCAGGAATAGAAACTTAGTTCTAAGTGCAGGCCTTGCTGGGACATTGATCAATATATATATATACTGCTCCCAAAAAGGCTTTGCTAAAGCATTGGCCAGAATAGGCCTGATCCCTGACCAAAGCATTAACTCCTTTCATATGCAAAACTTGGCATGTAAGCCAAATGTACACCCCTGACAGGAGATGGGAGGGGGAAATGATTGTATAAGGTGTAGAATAGTTCAGTACTAGGATGGTAAGGCTGGAATGGGAACACCCAGGTCAGGAAGTGGAACAAGCCCATGGTACAGGATGGTTAAGATACGCAAAATACTGGTGGAACATAATGTGCAATTTGTTTCGCCCACTGCAAAAAGGAGAATTGGAAATTCATACATGTGTTAACATCTTGGCTGTCACATTATAAGTATGGTAGGGCAATACCTTATATAGACAATAAACCTAGCCAATAAACTGAGCATGTGGTCATTCTTAAGACAAGATTGATGTTGGGATCTCCTGGCTACAACTTTTTTCTGGCACTGCAGTATCTTAGACTACAATACATGAATAACACCCAACGAGGGCAGTGATGATGACATTGGGAAAAGAGTGCAAGCAGTAATTTTATATCTTTAACCTGTCTAAGGAAAAAACTTATTACGCTGCATTAGCTATTACCTGTAAGCAGGGAAAGAAGGTATCATGTTGCAAAGATCTACCCCACTGCTTTCAAAGCACAGGTGTCTGATGGAGGTGGATTCATGACAGACGATGGGAAGGAACAGATGCATAAATTAAGATGTATGATCTTTTAATTGTACATGGAAGAATTGAAAGGGGCCAGAGCAGAAAATGATTTCATTTCACTGAAGTGAGGCTCAGTTTTATAAGGTTTTGTACACTGTATTTTAGGCTGTAAATAGGCATCTAATTTGAGGAGGTCCTGAGTGTCCTGGCTTATAATCTGGAACAAAACAAGAGCAGCACAGCCCTTTACAAATGCAGGGCTTGTCTGTCAATAGGTGGCCAGGGAGAACACAAAGCCTGACCAGCCTGCCTCTCATCCCTGGAATGAACTACAGTTAACTGAATGAATTGCATATGGCCACAAAGCAATGTCTCTATGTCCTGGGAAAAAGTGTCAACACATTTTATCTGGTATACTTCACAGGTCTTAAAGTGGGATAATGGGTGTCAATGTCTGTAGGATGCCAGGACAAAAGGCCTTCTTCCAAGAGGAAGAAATGCAAGACCTGTTTACAGATTTAGAGGCATACTTAAACTCATGTACACCGAATGTATTATTCAGAAGGAAAGTCAAAATGAGAAGTATCATTCCCAACTGTTCTGCTATGAGAAGCTGTTCCTTGTGACTGTGGTCTAGAAGGTCAGAGCTATTTCAGTATACACGAGGGCAGATAAGAGTAGAACAAGCTAGCCTGGGGGGAAAAACAGAGCACAAGAGGCAGGTGGCAAGAAAGTGTGTGGAGGTGATATGACTTTTGTCCATGACTGAGAGACTGTTCCCCTTTACTGGGTAAAAAATTGTAGTGTCCAAGAAGTTCCGTTCTAATTTTAAAAATATTCAAGGCAAATGAAGTTTCAGAAGAGCCTGTACAGAAAGGACAGCCTTGCATGGTGAAGCTAGGGAAGTACCAAGAGAGGTTACTGTTAAGTGATTATCTCAGGCTTATTTTAATAAAGGTATGTTCAGCTCCTCAAATGATAAATCCTGAGCTCTTCAAGTGACACATTTTTTGCTCACCCTTCCTTTTAATACAGAGTATGGCTAATGTGGCATCAGGCTTCCAGCCCAATTATTACATTCAGAGATTTGGGAGGTGCACCATAAAGCAAGATATGGAAGACCTTGCTTCTGAACATAGAAACATATCTTAAACTATCAGATTTACATGATGTAGTCAAACAAGTGTCACTAGCATTAAAAGGAAAATAGTTATAGTTGCTCTGATCAGACAGGGAGTTGATCACCTAGGTCCAGATTGTATTCCACCAATTAGGCATGTAAAGTGGACTTCGGCATTTAAGTGCCTTTCTATTCCACCCTGCTTGAGTCCCTGAAAAACAGTTAAAGACAAAAGGAGGTAGGTCCTCCTCCTCCTCCAAACTGCTTTTTTGTGGCTCGATCTTAAGGGCCCAGTGATGGTGTGTTACCCAAAGTAGATGCATTAACAGGTTTTCAGACTTTGAACAATATAAAATAAAATAACACTTAGGTGCCGTAATCCACTTAGACACCTATTAGGGGGAACAGAATCTGGCCTTTTGTCCCAGGCTCACAAGAATATATAGCAACACTAAGTGGGAGTCAGGAAGAATTTAGGCACCTCAGTCCATGAGTGCAATCCCCGTAGTCCCACATAATCTCCAAGGTGCTTCAATATCCAAAGGTGCTTAGAGTTCTGCTGCTATGTTAGCCCAGATGCACTGCCATTTTGGCAGAGCAGTTGTTTCTGCATCAGCCTATTTGGTAGAGCTGTGCAAAGCTTCAGATCACATTTCAGATTCGGAGATGATTTGGTTGATTCAGAGGCCGAATCTACGCACCCAAATCGAAGCTCTGGAAGCTTTGGGCTTTCTGAATCAATTTGGAGCTTCCAACTCGATTCAGAAAAGATTCGGCGATTCAGAGATTCAGCCATAGGGTATATTGGGGAATCAATTAAATATTGATTTAATATGGGCTGGTAAGGCCTGCACCTATCACCTTGAAACTTGGCACATATCATGCTCTCAGAAGAGGCTACCATCTCGGTAAGATTCATCCAAATCAGTCAAAAGACAAGAAAGTTATAGATATTTAATTGATTCCCCACTATATGGCTGAACCTCCAAATCGGTTCCAAATCTTCCAAAGCTATTCGGCCGAATCAAATAGAAAAAACAATTCGGATCTCCAAATCGAATCTCTGGATCCAATTCAGATGAATCCAAATTGAATAGTTCCCTATTCGCACAGGCCTACTACTTGTCATTCCCACGCAAGGCATCCCTGCATCTAAGTCTCCTAAAAGGCCTTGTTCAGTAGGTGTGCTCTTAAATGCACTTAATACATGGACAGAGTTAAGCACCAACACAAAAAACAACACCCATATCTATTTTCATTAAGAAGCATAAGAAATGGAAGGAGACATCTTTTATGTAACAGCCTACAAGTCAGAGCACTCACCCAGGAAGTGGGAGATCTGTGTGTTATGCCCTCTGTGACACTTTCTGGCCCCTGTTGCAGCCTGGCTGTGCCTTAGACATACTGCCATACTGCTTCCATGCTTCTGGGGTGCTTTTCAAAACCCTCTCTGCTGTCAGCTGCTTGACCACTTAGAACCATCCAAGATATGTCAGAGGCCAATTTGGTGCCTCAGCCCTACCTGTCTTACTCAGTCCTCACCAGCCCATAGCCAAGTGGATTTTGTCCCATTAGAAAGATTAGAGCTTTGTCCAGTCATGCACTCAGAAAAGCTAGATCCCCCTTCCCACAGAATGGGCAAACCTATATGGTCAAATATTCTGGAATCATAAGTATCACTGACAATAAGTGTGGTTTGTTAAAAAGGTAACAAAAAGATAGTTTCATAGTTGTAAGGAGCTGGAAAGAACCTTGCAAATCATCAGGTCCAGCCCCGCTGCACTTGGGCAGGAAAGACTGCTGGGATCAGATGACCCCAGCAAGATGGGCGTCAAGACATTTTCTGAAGATTGCCAGATGGAGCACTTTACATTTCTCTGTATTAAACATCAGGTTGTGGTCCGCCCACCTCACAAGCCTGTCCAGGTCAGCCTGTATTGCCAGCCTGTCTTCAAGTGTGACCATGCTCCTCCATAGTTTGGTGTTGTCAGCAAACTTTGCTAGCTCACTTTTAATACCCGAATCCTAATCATTGATGAACATGTTGAAGAGCACTGGTCTGAGTACTGAACCCTGAGTGATACCACTAGTCACCCTCCTCTATGATGACTCAGTTCTGTCAATAAATATCCTTTGAGTCTTGCCACGAAAACCAGTTACCTAGCCCTACCAGATGTATTATGAAAACAAAAACAAGAAAAAGAAATCAGTAAACATATGCCGAGATACAAACAGAGATATGAGAATAAGGAAACAAAAGAAAATATCAGAAAATAAACTGTTCTTTCCTGCATTTTAAATCCAAGAACGCAGACTCTATGCAGCTGACCAGCTGGGAGGCGCCAGCATTTCCTTACAGCCAGGGAAAACGGTAGACCCAACCATGCTCTGGAGGCAGACTTAAGTACAGTTATTTTCCAGCTATTCACATAGGCCACTTCTTGAATTTTTGGGGGGACAAACACTAGGTATACAATTTCCTTCTGCTCCCCACACAAGAGGTGCATGTTTGCCAGAGATGAAAGATTTATTTTCCTAATTAAGATCAGGAGACTATGGCAATAATTTCAGATATGGAAATTCATTAATCCAATATATTGTTTCTCTCCTAATTTTCCCTTGGTGGGAAGTGTTCTCCCTTTTTTTAGGTATTACTCATGCTAAACTTTTTCCTTCTAAAATGTAAAGTAATCATTGCCCGTAAGGTCTCTTGTCCTGGACCCCTTTTGGTCCTCTGCTTTCTCAGCTGCTCTCTAGGCCCACAAACCCATTCGGTCCTGCACTCTATTTCCCAGCCCCCTCGCTCAGCTGTGCTCTATTTCCTGGACCCCTCACTGAGCCACTAGACCCACATAGTCCCACTCTTCCCTGACCCCTCTCTGGGTCTCTGGGCCCACATGGTCCTGGTCTCCTTTGCCAGGTGTTTTTCTGTCAGTGTGCTCCCTGAGCCTTCCCCCTCTACAGTGTAACCCACAAGGCAGTGAGAGCTGAGGTGTTCTGGAGCCCCATCCTCTCCTTTCCCTGGAGTGGCCCATGTCTAGCATTTCATGGAGGCTGTCCCACCACAGGCAGCCCCACCATGCTAACCAGTTCCAGTAGGGTATAGTTTTAGATCTTACCCAGGACTGGTCTTCAGGCCTTCCTAAACTTGCTCATCTCTCTCTGGGCTCCCCCTGGACATCCTTCAACCTCTGGGCTCTCCTGGTTCCAGCTCCATCTCACATCCGGGCCCCATCTCTGGCTTCCAACTCCCTCTTGGACCCCTTCCCTTGAACCCTCATCCTTGGGTGGCCCAGCATCAGTCATCATCATACTGGGCTGCACGTCCCATAGTCCCTTCCTGATGGCTGTGGCCCCACAAAGACCTTTGGCCTCTCCTAGCCCCAGGCCCTGCCTTGAGCCAGTTAACAACTCCAGGGTCTCCCGGCTCTGGCAGTCTCTGTTGTGGTCTATTTCACCCTTTGGCCTCTCCGGGGCCCTGGCCCCACACAGGCCGGTTGAGATTCCCTGGGTCAGTCCTCCAGCTGTCAGACTTCTCTTCTTCATGGGTTCACCCTCTTGGGCCCATCCATAGATCACCCACTCTCTCTGTCTTTACTAACACAGCCCCTTCTTTCTCTAGGTTTATCTGGACCCCTCAATAGGCACCCACACTCTGCCCCACTCACTGGGTTCACCCAGACCCTTCAGTACATCTTCCAAACACTCATCCCTTCTCTCTGGCCATTTGGCCTCTTCTTAGCCCTCTATACACTCAGCCCCCCTCTCCCTGGCTTCATCCAACCTCTCTGGGTCCCCCAGGAACCTCCTCCATTTCCTTAGTTTCCACCCAAAACCTCCAGACTACTTCAGATGTTATTCTCCTTGCTAGCAATCATGAGCTGCAACCTTCATGCTGAGCAGTGTTCTCCCTTCATCAGGCCTAGCCTCACCTGGCAGCTCCCTGGGTCAGCTAACTCTGCAATTAGCACTAACCCCTACCTGCCAGGGGCTTCACAGGTGCTTAACCTCTTAAAGTGGCAGGCATCCCAAGTGCCCTACCATAAAATAGATATCACCTCTACCAAGAGTTCTGATTCCTTTTGCCTGTAGACCAACATGGCTACAACCTGTATCCCTGCCACAATCAGGAACAGTCAGCATGGATTCACCCCGGGCAAGTCATATCTCACCGTCCTGACTGCCTTCTATGATGAGATGACTAGCTCTGTATATGTGGGAAGAGCTGTGGACATGATATACCTTGACTTTAGCAAAGTTCTGGATATGATCTCCCTTAACATACTCACCAGCAAGCTAAGAAAGTATGGGTTAGATGAATGAACTATAAGGTCAAAAGAAAACTGCTTGGATCATTGGGCTTAAAAGGTAGTAATCAACGGCTCAGTGCCTAGTTGGCAGCTGGTATCAAGTGGAGTGCCCTAGGGATTAGCTCTGGGGCCAGTTTTGTTCAATATCTTCATCAACGATCTGGAAGATGGCATGGAGTGAACACTCAGGGAGTTTGCAGATGACACCAAGCTGGGTGGAATAGTAGATATGCTGGAGGGTAGGGCTAAGATTCAGTGTGCCCTCGACAAATTGGAGGATTGGACCAGAAAAAATCTCCTTAAGTTCAATATGGACAAGTACAAAGTCCTGCACTTAGGATGGAACAATACCACACACCAGTATTGGCTGAAGACTGGATGGCTAAGCAGCAGCTCTGCATAAAAGGATCCAGGGTTTGCAGTGGAAAATAAGGTAAATATGAGGCAACACTGCCCTTGTTGCAAAGAAGGCCAACAACATACTGAGCTGCATTAGCAGGAGCGTTGCCAGCAGATCGAAGGAAGTGATTCTTCCTCTCTATTTGACATCTGGAGTACTATGTCCAGTTTTAGGTCTCCATTACAGAAAGGATGTAGGCAAATTGGAGAGAGTCCAATAGAAGGCAATACAAATAGTTAGAGGGCTGAGGCACATGATTTATGAGGAGAGGCTGAGGGAACTGAGCTTATTCATTCTGGATAACAGAAGACTGAGAGGGGATTTAATAACAGCCTTCAACTACCTAAAGGGTTTTTACAAAGAGGATGAAGCTAGACCATTCTCAGTGGTGGCAGGTAACAGAAAAGGAGCAATGGTCTCGAGTTGCAGCAAGGAAAGTTTAGGTTAGATATCAGGAAAATCTCCCACTAGGAGGGTAAAAAAGCACTGGAACTGGTTACCCCAAATGGCTGTTGAATCTCCATCCTTGGAGTTTTTTAAGATGTGGATAGATAACACCTTGGCTGGGACAAGATACTTGAGATAGTCCTGATTTGAGCAGGGAGTTAGACTAGATGACCTCCTGAAGTCCCTTCCACCCCTAATTTTCTAAGCTTCTGTGACTGACTGAAACATCACTGAAGCCAGTTGGGCAGCAGTTAACTCTTTATATTGGGTAAATATAAAAATCAGCGAAGCTCTTTTGGGCTTGTCCACACTGAGCACATCTACACATGCAATTAAGTTGCATGAATAAACTCCAGAACTTACTTCTCTGGAGTTTATTGCTCCCAGGCACTCTATTTGAATGTGCACCTGGGTGCAATAAACTCTGGAGCAATAAGCTGGTTCAGAGCAGCCCTGGCTGGCAGGGAATCCCACGGGTCAGCATGCCAACCTGGGGCTGCTCCCCTCTCTGCTCAACATGCTGAGAAGGGGCTGGCTGGTGCACAAGGTAGCTTCAGTGCAGGGTTAGCCATCAGGGAAGCCCCGCATTGAAGCACCCTCATGCCCCAGCCAGCTGGGGCAGCATTTATGAGTGATGCTGTCAAGTTTTTTGTCTGCAGCAGGATAGTACTTGTATTTATAGGATACATATTCATTTACTCCCCCGCCGGACAGTACTTGCATTTACAAGTACTATCCGGCGGCGAAGTAAATTAGTTTACTCCAGCCTAATAAGGCTGCATGTGTAGATACATGATGTTTACTGCACAGCTAATTAGTCAACTGAACAGTAAACGTCTCATGTAGATGTGTCCACTTGGGCAGAAGCAGGTCCCAGTACTCAGGGATTTGAGATCAGTCTTCAGAAATGGCTTCATTGATGTATTTCCAGGTTTAGAGTAGACCAGCAGACATAGGTGGTGCTTCTGGTACAGGAGGGGAGGGTATGGGCAGGGCATGATTGAGCCTGTAATGCAAGGACTTCCTGCTGCCACAGTATATAAAAGCCATTTATGAAACCAGATAGTTGAAACACTAGCTTCACCCTAAACATGGGCTCATCTCACTACCCAAAACAAAGGCACAGGAGAATTTGGGTGGATATTGTTACTCTTTGTAAATTTATATGTCTATAAAAACACGCAATAAGACAACAGAAGAATATATAATATGTAACAAGGATTTACCAGCCAGAGCCACAGAAGCACTTAGCATAATTTGGACATTTTGGTGTAAAAGCTAAGAGAAAGCTCTGTGGGACTAAATACTATCTGCAAAAAGTTTGGACTGTGGACAAAGAAACTGCTCCCAGTTGCCTGAGTCCTGTGTTCACAGAAATAGGTACATTGTTTGCAAATAAACAGATTTGTGTCAAGAAAATACCCTACCTATCATCATTTTCTCCTCTTGGAGACCCTGCAGGACTTCAGATTTTTGGTAACTGCTCTGGTCAAAGAGAGGTAACACAACTGTATTTTATAAATGTAGTTCACAGAAGGCAAGCTAGAAAGGGGTGCATTTTATATTGGGTTCAGTTTTATATTTGCTTAGCTGTTTTTAAGACAAAAGTTTTTAATGTGAGCTTATTTAGAAGACAAGGTTCTCTTCTGTTTTTTTAAGCTGGGTGGTTAATTTAGAGACATGATTTCAAAACTTTTAGGGAACTGATAGTTGAAAGCTTTGCACATTTCCTAACAATCTTGCACAGTGTGGAGTCTGCATGACTGCAATTCCAATCAATCTGGGTGTACTTAATAATTAGTTTACCTTTTAGCTACAGCATCACAATGCAAGATCATATTCAATCAGTTATGTACCAAGATCCCTATTTCCTTTTCTCTATCACTCCATGCCTACAAACTGTCACCCTCTTGTAAGTTTAATCTATTTTCTTTGTTCCTAGATGCAGCTTTATGTTCGTTTGCATTAAGACCCAGACCAGTCTGCATGGGAAAGGGAGGCCCAAGACATCTAAACTAGATAAACAGAAGCTGAAAAACACAAAATTAGTGAATACTCTGAAAATATGAGTATATTCATACAGGGATGTAACAACTCTAGGATCCTGTGTTTACTGCATATAAATGCCCCTACAAAACAGAAGCAAATTGAAGACCTATTCAGAGGACACTAAAGGACATAACAACAAGGTGAACAAAGGACATAACAAGTAGGTGAACCTCCGCTGCTATGGCCAGATCTTGGCTGCTACAGATATAATTAATAGCAACTCCTCACTTGGTATTGATCATCTCTATATATATAACTCCACAGAAGGGTTTCTAATGCACATGTACTCCATGTTGGATTACTGACATGTACCCTGTGCAAGTGTAATAACCATGTATTCCAGTACTCCCTTGACTCTTTTTACTTTAGAAACTGTTTAAAGCAGAGAGGTAGCCTAATGATATGCCCACCAGGCTGCACTGTCATAGCTACACTATTTCCAGCCCAGGAAATAGCATGTGAGGAGTAAGAGTAATGTGTGTCTCACGAGAGCACTTCCTACTGCCTTCATTGAGCAATGTACTTAGAAGCCTTTACAGTAGCTCTGGCTTTTCTTAAGGTCTTACACATTCCTCTTTTTCCACAAAGAACAAGGTACAACTCAGAACTGACTGACAGTCTTGGATATGCAGCAAAACAAAAAATGCCTGATGTTGTTGCTTGAAATAATACACTGCACACCTTCCTTGCAAATATGCTGTCCTTTGAAGTTATAGTAGAAAAGAAATGTTATTTTTATATGCTTCCTGTGCTTGACATTTGTTTCTGTTTTTAAACTATGCCAAACAAAGATATCCAAGAATTATTGTTCTGGAAGTATAACAAATGCCTGGATGATATCCATAATCGTTTTTATTATCATCATCATGGCAGGTGCCTTCAATAGACAAGACCAATTGTAGTCATTTCAGGTTTCCCAAACTGCAGCTAAATGAAGGCCTCATGAGTTCCTGAACAAAAGTTTCATTTTGACTTTGGCTATAATATCTATACAGTAACTAAATTTAAATGGAAACTGGCAAGACTGGAAGTCAGACCTGCAAGCTTGTTGTTAATATAGGAGTACTAATTTGTGGATCAGAAGAACAATCAATTTTTCCTGCTCTGTGCATATCAACTTTATCAATATTATTCTTATTTTTGCAATAACCTAATTTATACACACATGAAGGCAAGATTAAAGGAACAACTTGCATGTCACAATCTGGAGCTGCTCTCAGGAAATCACACAGCAGAGGGTGGTATTTTATTCATGTTACAACCTCTGTTTTAAGAAAGTGAAGAATGCTTCATGTTCATGACAAGACTTAAACATCTTTAAACTGGTTACACTGTAAGTCTGTGAAACTTTAAATTGATTCAAAACAGCTCATTTTAAGTGTAACAGCAGCTTAACGCAAGACAAATGTTATAAATGCAAAATAGTAAAATGAAGTGCAAATTCCATCTTGACTAAATCACCTTTAACACTAATGCACCATTCAACTGGCATGCTAACTTCAAAAAGATCTCACGTAACTCAAATGATTTGCAGGAAGCTTCCTCCCTTCCTTATTTAAACAAGCATTATTTAATTTAGATTATTATTGTTTAATATCTGTTACAATAGCACCTATGTACCCCAGCTGAAGCATAGTATGAGTTTGCTACACACTGGGTGCATCTACACATGCATTAATGAGCAGTTGCTACTGTGCATTAAGTTTAGTACCTGTTAACAGGTACTAACTCAATGTGCAGTAACTGACACTGCTGCGCAGTAGCACCAGCACATGGTCTTTTAGTGATGCTAATGCTCAGTAGACTCATTCTACTGAGCATTAGGACATTAGCATGGCTTTTTCCATGACACACTAATGCCCAACAGAATGAGTCTACTGTGCATTTAGCATCTCACATAGACACACCCTCTGTATATATGCTATATTTACTGGTTGAGAATCACTGCTCTACAGCCAGAAAGATAAGCTCAGAAAAAGAGACAGTCTGCAGACTAACTCCTAGAACTCTGCAAAGATATTTAGGATACATCTTAGTATAATACTAAATAAATAAGAGCATGATATGGACTGGATTGATGCACAATACAAAACACAGCAAAATAGGGAAGGACAGTTCATATGGCTCAGGCTAGGTGAGGATAACCTTAGGGTTTACCCTAGATACACTCTTAGTTATCGAATAACATAGGGAAAGTTAGCAATTAGAAGTAGAGCCCAGATAACCAGAGATTGAGTCTAAGATAATTCTTTCCTATAAAAACCTCATGTCTCGTAAAATGGACCCTAGCTATTTATTAGAGATTTTGCTACTTTATTTATGTTCTTTTGCTGTAGCCATGATACCTCAGAACTTAAGAGATGAGTTAATTAAAATAAGATTTAAAATAGCAGAAGGAAGTCCATAAGGAAATTCAGCAACCGCACTAAAGAATACAGAATCAAACATCTTGCAAAAACAGATCATTACAAAGGCAACAAAATATAAGAAGTTCCAGCCATAACGTGCACAGGATTGATGGACTCTCAGCACAAATAACACAAGAGGAATATCTTTTGAAATCAATTGTATTAGGATGTCAGAAAGAAAGAAAGAGTTCAAGATATAAGGATCAATAAGCAGACTGCATTTGGAGCACACTGTGACTGTGAAGCTATTGGGGTTGGGTTTGAAGGAGTATTTGGTTGGGAGGAAGGAGAAAAGATTTTAAAAGTTGTGCAGTGGAAAAGTGTTTGTCTTTCTGGGCCTGCCACATTTAGTGCAGTATATTTTAAATAGGAGGATACTTGTTACACAACTGAGAAACTGAAGCACAGGAAGGCAGTGACTTACTCAGCATAAAAAAATTGGCCAATAACAAAGCCAGAAACAGAACCCTGTTCACCCTGTCTATGCAGTAACTGAATTTAAATGGAAACTGGCAAGGCTGGAAGTCAGACCTGCAAGTTTATTGTTAATATAAGAGTACTAATTTGTGGATCAGAAGAACAATCATTTTTTTCCTGCTCTGTGCATATCAGAGCAGGAAAAACCAACCCAACACTCCATCCATGCTTTTTTCAAGGCCCGTATTTCTCTATAAAACTGGTAGCAATGGCAATGGATTTTTTTTACTTAAATATGCCATTAGTGTTGTAATGTTAAAACCCTTAAAAAAAAATTTCAGCATGGAAACAAGGTGTATATACTGTCACTTCTGATGCATCGTATCTTATAAAAATAGCTTACCAATATTATTTAACAGATGCTTAGGGTGTACAGAATGATAATGTACAGAAACTATATAATGATGCATGGATTGCATTAGTGCTCTCATTAGCACTGTCAGATTTCACAGCAGTACTTAAGACTGAGGAGAAAAGACAATTGTAATACATCAAAATCTTTAATTATAATGCAGTAGGATCTGGGACTCATTTGTACAGGTCTGAGTGCTGATAAGGGAAAAAGAGTTTAAACACCACAATACTTTTCTGTCTAGCTCCCTTACCATACATAGCCAATTAACAAGGTGTTAGACCTTGAACATAAAATCAGGTCTCACATAAGAGTAGATCCAATCTAGAACCAAACGGTGGAAATAGGATATTTCACTCTACATCAAATACCTGTAGCTACAATATCTCCCTAAAAGTACAATGTCCCCTTATTAAACATTTGTCTTAATTATTGTAAAAAGAGAAAAGGGATCTCCTTGTCACTCAGGTTTGCATCCTTGCAGTGGTGCTGGATCCTCTGCACCTTGATCTTCAGGTGGCAGCTGTGGCTAGGAGTGCACTGCACAAGCTGTCGGGTGAAAAGGCTGCAACCCTTTCTATCAGATTCAGATCTGGCAACTATCATCTATGCCTGCATAATTGTTGCAGTTAAAAGTGGGTTCTTAAACCTAGTGTAGTTAAGGATTGACACAACACCTCGTTCGATTAATAGCAGAAAATATTTAATAACAATACCACAAACAAGCTATAAAACTAAATAACAGAAAAAGAGACTCTTATTCAATAAATGAGCTATCACCAAAGTCCTAGTACATATTTAGCTGCAAGAGTGTTTTCTCACCAATGCAGGCCAGGAAGCGGTGTCTTTATAGCTTTCACTGAACAGGATCCTTTCTCATGAAGAGTTGGGTGCAATGTTGTAGTGACACCTTTTTGTTTCTTCTGCAGCGCACACCTTGCTGACAAATCTGTTCTGCTCTTATACTGTTTAATTGTACAGCTTCAAAGAGTATTTCCTTGATGGTTGGTCCATTAAAGTTCGAACAAAACAGGGAGGAAGGGGAAACCCACCACACTACAATTGTTATATTGCTTGGATTCTTTTTTTGAATTTGTCCAGGTGTGAAACTGGGGGGGATTGTTGGAGTTTTCTTACCAGTCCAGAGGTTGTAAGTCAATCAAATGTGATGAGTCTTGATTGGCTAAACAGGATACCCAGAGGCATTGTTTACCGGACCTGTTCTGGGGTATTTGTTTAACAATGGGGCAAATTTGCAATAGCCTTCACCAGTGATGGTCTATTTACAAAACCCCAGACACACATTGAATGACTGAGACATTTGTAACACCTCAGACAGACACTGAATGCCTGTTTTGAGAAACATGAGGATGTGGTAGCAAGACACATATGGCATGCATGCTCATGCATTAGTCACGTACAAGACATCTTTCCTGTATTTAGTGTACCTTTTACAGGTTCTGCTTGAAATGTATATTTATTTTTTTGTTTTCTTTAGTTACTAGTTCAGTTGCAATGTATATGTAGTTTCCTGCTAACTCAGACAGTCTGTGCCCTTCTCTGTCTCTCTTAGCTTCGTTATATACAAGTGATGAGTGTGTCAGGTCTCTGCCAACAATTTTCCTTTTAAAGGAACCATCACTTTTATTTTTAGGCTCAGGTGTGGTAGAGGATTGAGGCCTATCTAACAGTGCCTAGAAGATTGCAACCACTAACGGAGCAACTGTTTGTTCTTCTTGATAGTGCTTTCACTATCCTCATCCACTCTTGCCCCGGCCTTCATTATGACTTATCATCTTATGGCATGGATCTGGTATTGGGTTCTGCAAGCTCCACTTTCTCTATGCTTAATGGATTGCAACCATTAGCAGAGATTGATCTTTTTCTTGTGGTAGTCTCGTCACCACAATCCAGTTTTGCCCCAGCCACTGGTTTGTTTGTTTTGTGCAGGAGGGTTACTTTCCTAGTTAGTAAAATGTTTAGGGGATTACAAACACTATGATGATTTGGCATAATCTAGCACAGAAAATGAAAGCAATTGGGATTGCTTTATTTTGCATGGTCCCAGCCACCATCTTGCAATCTTGTGCCAGATGCACTGTTATTTCAATTTGGTCATTTAAATTTTATATGTAGGTCTGGCTGAGCTGTCACAGCTTTCACAGTCATCTATAACCTTGAGGCTAGACTAGTGCAATTTGCTCTATGTAGCAATGGCCTTGATGACCATCCAGCAGCTGCAAGTGGTTCCACCCTTCTAATGTAGCAGGAACACCAGGAGCATATAACTGTGTTGTTCTCAAAATACCAAGGAGTTAAGCTTATAGAATTATATAGCTTGTTTATTCACAGAGCCATACCCTGCCTACAGTTCTGCGGTTCCATCCTGCAATCCCTGGGCAAATGTGACAACTTATAAATGGGGTGTAGGTTGTAGTTGTGTTGGTCTGAGATAGGTAGGCAAGGTTCTTTGGGTAAATCTGATATCTTTTATTAAACCAACTCAATAAAAAATATCAGATTTACCCAAAGAACCTTGACAATTTATACATAACACTCTTAAAGGTATCCACTAGGGCTGTGCAAAACAGCACTGTTTCATTTCAACTTCCGTTTTGCCATTTCAGTGGGACAGTGTTTCATTTCAAGTTGCATTTAGTTTTGAAGCTCTGTTCTGTTTTGTTTTGTCAAAACTGTTTCACTGTTTCAATGCTGTTTCGACATCTCGCCCATAAGCAGTAATGGGGAAGTACAAAACTGCATATACCCTTGTCATTTTTTGGCAGATTTGGATGAAAACAGCAGAAATTATGAAGCCTGCTAAGTTTCAAGGAGATAGGTGCAGGGGTTTCTGGGAAACTGCACCTCAAACTGCTAAAAGCTAAACTTGTGTTGTGTGTGTTAAGGAAGATTTAGATGAAAA
>NW_005842433.1:534116-541837 GCF_000455745.1 Alligator sinensis
CCTTCGGAGGGCATGAGCCCTGCCAAGTTTCCAGGAGATAGGTGTAGGGGTTTCTCAGAAACTGCACCTCAAGCTGATGACAAGCAAAACTCATGTCACATGTGTGTGTTACGGTGCAATGGGGTGAAAACTGCAGGCATGGTAGCCCCTGCTGAGGCTATGAAGCCTGCCAGGTTTCAAGGAGATAGGTGCAGGGGTTTCTGGGAAATTGCACCTCAAGATGGTCACAAGCAAAACCAGTGACATATGTGACTGTGTGTGTGTGTTTAGGCACACTGGCGCTGGGGCCTCTACACTACATGGTAGTGTGCCCCATTGAGGTCTCCTCCACCCCTACAGCCTCATCTCAGTCCACCACTTTAAATGACAACACGTAATAACTTAGTAAGCAGCATACTAAGTAATACTTACTTAGTAAGTAGCATCAGCAGCATTTCAGGCAGCCAGTCACAGAGCCTTTCTTTCTGTTCCTGCAGGAGCTTCTTCTCCGGCAGCTGCCAGAGAACTCTCCCTGCTAACCCCAGCCCTGGGGCTTAGATGTGCCCAGGGCCCTGCATCCTTCCGGTCAGCTGACCAGGGACACGTTCTAGGGGTGTTGGTCTAAGGACATGGCACTGGCAGACAAGGTTCTTTGGGTCAATCTAATCTGGTATCTTTTAGTAGACCAACTGAATAGTTAAAGAAATAAATCTTAGCAAGGTTTTGGGTTGAAAAACCCTTTGTCAGGCTGAGGAAGCACCTGCAGTTAGTGTGTGTGTGTGTGTGTGCTGTTCCTGGATTGAAGGAATAGTAAATAAGCCAGATGCTAGCATGCAATGCAGGCAAGAAAGCCAGTCAGTGAAAATGGAAATGGAGATGTCGGGGGTGAGGGACAGGCTGGGGTAGGGGGGCGGGGAAGGGGGATGTAGCAGCACATGATAGGCTGTTTTGAAGCTGTTTCGAAGCTCTTTGTTTGTTTCAGTTTTGCTGTTTCAAGTTCGAGATGAGTCAAAACAGCATCGGAACAAAACAGCTGGCAAAATTTTGCACATCCCTAGTATCCACACATCTTCCCCCTTTACATGTAATATAATACTATCTGTAACAGGGGCTCAGGCGGGAGCCCTGTTACTGAGATAGTTTCAGGTATGGATGACCCGAGAATGCACCTCACCAGGTGGAGGGAGTTGCACACCAGGAGAAGGGCAGGGTGATTAGCCCACCATGGCCGGTATAAAACAAGCAGTGGGACAAACACATTTTGCCTTCGGGCATTGGAGGAAGTATGAGGGACCGCTGGGACCTCAGAAGAAGGAAGATGAGCAGCCTAACCTGAAATCCAGATGGGTGCCAGGACCACAGGACTCTGGATGACACTGCAGGTCAGCTACAAAGCAAACTACTGCCCCGGGAACCGCAGCAGCTCTGGTGAGTGCAGGGAAGGACTGCGGGGCTCCGGGAAGTGGCTGCAAGGAACCCCAGGACAGGAAGAAAGTCCCCGGGATGGGGCACGGAGCGGCAGGAGCTAGACTAAGCCCTGGCCCCACTGAGACCACCACGACGCCGAAGCGGTGATCCAGACGGCAAGAGAGCAGCTGGGGCAGCTCCTGGCACGAAGCTTGAGAGATGCGGAGAACGCGCTACACAAGCGAGGCAATTAACGGCCAAAAACACGTTGATTATTAAGCATCTATTGGGCATCCGGCGCCAAGCTCTCTTATCGGCTGCCCAGGCTTCCCTGGTTAATGATGTAATTAGCGAGGCTATTGTTGCACTGCAGCCTCCTGCTGTTCCAATAAAGGCAACATTGTGAGAACTGACTACCTGGGTGGCATTGATGATTCCTGGCTTTGATATTACCACTGAACCCCTCTCCTTTTTTCCTTCCATCCAAGTCGTGGCAGGAAAGTCTAGAGGGAGACGGAGCTCCCTAGGATTGACCCACCTGCTCTCACTATCATTGGCAGTTAGTTCAACCCATAGATAAAGCACATTTTAACAGGTCTCTATTAGTCTTTGTGTTGGCTTTTTAGTTCTAAGTGGTCTTCAGACTGAAGAGTCCCAGATCCCTCAGCCTTTCCTCGTATGGTTTGCCATATAAGATTCTGATCATACAGGTGGTTCTTCTTTGGACTCTCTCAAGCTTGTCCATCTCCTTGTTAAAGGTACCACAGAACTGGACACAGTACCCCAGATGTGGAGTACTCTGAAATTAGGCACCTCAAAGGTTAGACTGCTGTTGTATACAAATTGCTTTTGCTATCTCAGTTTTGAATTTGGTCACTGCACTCATTAATACTATAAAAAACAATATATGTCCTTTCATACCTTACACCAGAGACATCAAACACACGGCCCACAATGCCTGTCTGGCCCACATGGCTCCCAGCACAGCCAGAATTTGGGGGCAGGACAAGGAGGGGTGGGGGCCCACCACTGAAATCCCTAGTACAGAGCCCTATTAGGGACACATGACAGTAGCAGGGGACAACCTTTGCTATCATGTCCATCTGTAGCCCACAAAGAGCCCCACAGTCTGGATCTAGCTTAAGACAAGAGGTAACCCTTACCTTACATAAGTTCCTGATCCTGAATTTTTTTAGCTTGGAAAGCTATTTATTAGATAGATCATCCTTATCCAAGAAAGCTTGAGGTGATTTACAATTTGAGACAAGGTAACTTAGAATAAATTATTAAAATGTGCTAGCATAGCAAATCTGCACTCCTGACCCAGGAAAACATTCATCAGTTTTTAGCGGGAGTTTTGCCAGAATATGAACTGCATAGCAAAGTATGTAGCAATTAAACTAATCCTTATACTGTACCATTGATTATTTTTCTTACGTACTGCAATCATAAACAAAACCTAAATTTATAGTAACTGGGAGAAAAAAATTGAGATGCGAGTTACTTTGCCTTTGTGCACTTAATAGTGCTTGGTGGATAAATCAATTTCAGTGTCTAGAACAGGAGTGGCCAGCCTGCCACAAGTGGCCTAGGCAAGCTCTGTGCATGGCCTGTGGCAGATGAGGGAAAGGGCAAGCAGCACAGTGCCAGACAGGGCAGGAAACAAAGCAGAGCACCAAATGGAATAGGGAACATGGGGAAGGAAGCAAAACACAGAGCATAAGATTGGGAAGGGAATACAGACCAGGAAGCAGAAAGCAAAGCAGCAGCTTGGGCAAGGAAAGGGGTTGGGGTGTGGGCACAATTGTCAAAAAAGTTGGTCTAGAGCATGCCTTGAAACTCAGCATAAAACTCTTTTTCTATGTTCTTGCTTTCTAGTCACTCAGTGGCATCCATTCTCTTAATCAAACCTAGAGTTTTACATATTCACAACACAATAATTGGCACTAGCTTTCCTGGGACTGTTACAAATTGAATTTTTACTATATTACCTTGTGTCTAACATGCAGTGCACAAACACCTTGGTTGCAATCATGTTCCCATTATATGTTCTAAGTCTCACTTTCATATTCTCATAGTACACAGGTTTAGTTTTCACTTTTTTGAATAATGTATTCTGGCATTACATTGACCTATGGCCCTGTATCTAATCTAAAAGTTATCATTAGTCCATTGGTATCCAAGAGGATTGTCCAATTCTCAGAAGAATGAACTTCTTTTTGCATTGCCAATGAGGAATTCTTCATTTTCCTCATTGCACAAAGCATGCATCTGCTGTTTCTTGTGTGTTGCATCCTGCTCCTTTCAGCAAACTCTTGCAAACTGATTGAATTTTTTGCATTTGTTGCAGCACTTGTCAAATGCAGGGCAGTGCATGGGTTTGTAGTAACCCCCACAGCATCTACAGCTGACCATTATTTCTTCAAGCAATTCTCTTTGGGCTCCACTTACCTGCTTCATAGTGACGTCCTCCTTTCTATATTGTTTGTGTGTTGCCTTAGATTTTTGCAGTCTTATAATCCTATCTAGTTCAGTTTCTTCTGTTTTTTCCCCCAGCTTCTGCAGCCTGGAATTTGTTATCTCAGCTGCTTGGCAAATTCTAACTACCTTTTCCAAATTAAGCTCAGGATCCTCTAGCAGTCTTTTCCCGAGGCTTGTATTCTTTATCCCTAATACTATTTGGTCTCTGATCATGGACTCTTTTAGGTCTCCAAAGTTGCATGTCTGGCTCAGCAGTCTGAGGTCTTTGACAAATGCCTCTATTGTCTCACATTCTTCCATGTGGAAATTATACCATTCAAAGGTTTCATTTTGTTTGGGTATACAATATTCCTCAAACTTTTTTATTACTGTGCCATAGCTTTTCTGTTAAGCTTCTGACATTTGCAGGCTATTATAATGAGACAGAACTTCTGGGCCTTTGCGCCCTCTTGCCCCCTTTGGTTCGTCATGTAGGGATTACTTCCCTTTGAGCTTGGAGGATCGTCTCCTTAAGGAGTGACCACTCCTCCTGGACACTCAACTCCCTCCAGCTCTGGGACCTCAGTGCTTCCCCCACTAGTCTTCTTACCTCATTAAAGTCCATCCTTTTGAAGTAGAGGGCTACTGCCTTGCTGGAGGCTTTCGCCACCTTGCGCTGGATGGTGAGTTCCAGCAGACGATGATTGCTATCACCTAGGTGGTCGAGCACCCGCAGACCCTGTACCAGGTTGTCACCCATGGCCAGGACCAAATCCAACGAGGCGCCTCCCCTGGTGGGGCTGTGTACCTCCTGAGTTAGATGGAAGTCCTGTATGTCAGTTAAGAACCTGCGTGAGTGGTCAGACCTGGCTGTCTGCTCCTCCCAGCAGATGTCTGGCAAGTTTAGGTCACCCATGAAGACCACATCCTCAGACCTAACTATCTCTGTGAGCTGACTTAAGAATTCCTGGTCTCGATCTGCTCCTTGTGGTGGTAGTAGACCCCCACCATTAAGTCCCTTTCTCCCCAACCCCCTTGTACTCTAACCCAGAGCGCTTTCGTTTGCTCCTCCTCTGACCCAGGGATATACATTGTGGATGTGTGTTGCTCCTTGACACAGAGCGCCACATCCCCACCCTTCCTACCTGTCCTATCTTTCCTCTAGAGCCAGTAGCCCTTGATATTCACTGCCCAGTCATGTGTTGGGTCCCACCACATTTTGGTGAGCCCCACTATGTCTGGGTTGGTGCTGGCTAGCAGGAGGACTAGTTCCTCCTGCTTGTTTCCCATGCTGCGGACATTAGTATAGAGGCATTTGAGGCCTCCTAAGGATGAATGGACCGTCCCCCTAATCCCAGCGGTACCCAGGACCATGTCACTTACCTGATTACCTGTTTCTCTTGTCATCAGTTTAGGCTGGGCTACTCCTGCAGGCGATGCTTGGCTTGCTTGTCTGAGGCTTCCTCCACCCACGTCTTCCCCTTCCCCCAATGAGCCTAGTTTAAAGCCCACCAGAGGAGATCCACCAACCTAGAAGAGAAAACACGCTTACCTTTGGGGGAAAGGTGCAGTTCATCCCATCCGAGCATGTCCCTCGTCGTGATGTGCAGATCATTATCCAGGAAGCCAAAGCCTGCCTCGAGACACCCATTCCGAAGTCTGAAGTTGACCTCCCCAATGCAGGTCTCTTGTCTCCTTCCACGTCCACTCACTGGTAGGATGGAGGAGAACACCACCTGCACCCCTATCTCCTTCAGCAGGTCCCCCAGTGCCTGGTAGTCTGCCATCAGGTGATCGGGGCTTCTCCTGGCTGCATCATTCGTACCCACATGGATAAGGACCACGAGGTAGTAGTCTGTGGGGCGGATCGCTGGGATCATCCCCGTCACGTTCTCCATCTTGGCACCGGGCAGACAGTAGACCTCACACGAGGGGTCCTGGCGACAGATGGGACCCTCTGTACCTCTCAGGATTGAGTCCCCTATGACGATCACCTGATGGTTCTTCCTCTGGGTCGGCTTAGCACTTTCAGTCTGGTTGGGGCACGAGGAATGTGAAGTGTCCTCCTCTCCGTTGGTTTCTTCCCCTCTCTCCTCCTGTAGTGTCACCAGGGCCTCGTACCTGTTCCGCAGCCGAACTGGGGAGACTGGTACCGGACTGCTGCGAGCAGCCCTTGCCCTGGGGGGAACCGTCCGCCACTCCATCGGGAATGGTGCCTCCCAGGGTGCTACTCCCTTTGGCACATCTCCCTTAGGTGCTTGGCCCTGCAGGGAGAGAAAGTACCCGTCAATCTCATCCTCTGCCTCTCTGATGCCCCTCAGCCTGCTAACCTCCTCCTGGAGCTCTCTCACCTGTGCCTCCAGGGCCCTAAGATGGGCACCTGCAGGACAGATGTGGGGGCCCCCGCTCTCCGCATCCCCCAGTCCTGCTGGGCATCCCCCGCAGGCCAGGGGGGGGAGGGCTATGCTAGCCCCGCTGAGGGCTCTGTCTGGGTGGAGGCCTCAGAGAAGCCCCGGGTAGGCAGCATCCCCCCCAGGCCCTAGCAGCACTCCAGGTTGACACCGCCATATCGAGTGCTGTTTATTTAAGTTCCTGTGGAGCCCCTGCCCTTACTCTTGCCCTACTCTGAATGGAGTCTCCCACCCAGCCCTCCCTGCTCGCCCACCTGTGCAAATGCTGACGCAAATGCCGGTGCGCTCTCACAGAGCGCACCTGTTTGTGTGCTCTGTTTGCGTGCGCAGCTCGGGAGTGCGGCTCCCTCCCGGCTTAGCAAAAAAGGGACCCGGGGGGCTTCCCCTCTGGATCCGGCTCCGCTGCTCCGGTTCCCTCCACCCCAACTTACCTTAGGGAGATCAGCTGTTGCTGCCCCCGCTGCTACCTCTGCGCTGCTGCTGCTGCCTCCAAGCCGGTAAGGGGGCACACGTGTGCGTGGATGCCCAGGTGTGCCCGGCTCCCCGCTCAGCTCCTGGCCCCGAGTGACAGGAGCTACGTCAAGCCGTGGCTTTTAAAGACCGTGGTTTGAAATTCCCACTCCTGCCTCCTCAACCAATCAGGCACTCCAGGGTACCCGGAAGTGCCTGCTGGCAGTCCCGCCCCCTGCGTTCCCTGGCTGGGGGATCAACTGCCGCCAGAGCCTATGCCCTCCAGGGTCAGCCCCGGGGGTGCTCCCTGGCTCAGTGGGGGCGGGAATTACCCCCTAGTCCACCCTCTGTTTGCGCACTCTGTTCATGCGCATGGCTCGGGAGTGCAGCTCCCTGCCCAGCTCAGCATAAAAGGGACCCGGGGGGCTTCCCCTCTGGATCTGGCTCCACTACTCCAGTTCCTTCCGCCCCAACTTACCTTCGGGGGATCAGTTGTTGCTGCCCCCATTGCTACCTCCATGCTGCTGCTGCTGCTGCTGCCTCCAAGTCGACTCACCAAAAGCATCCGGGAACATCTCCAAACAAAAAAGGAGGCGTACACCCGTTAGAAGGGAGGGGCCATCAGAAGACAGGACTACACCTCGGTAGCTCGGGAATGTAGGGGGGCGGTCAGGAAGGCCAAGATGGAAATGGAGCTGGGACTAGCAACCCAGATCAAGGACAACAAGAAGTCCTTTTTCAAATACATAGGGGGGCAAAAGAAGGTGCCAGACCTTCGTGGCACCACGTGGTGCCTCTGCAGGACACGCTACGAAATCTGGTCATCTTACCTGACGGTAAAGCTGACATATTCAACAATTTCTTTGCCTCCATATTTCTGAGGAGGGACCCAGATATCTCCCCCACTGGCCCCCCCGAGGGCCCTGTGGGTGGCACACCCAGGCCTAGGGTTAATGAGGACCTTGTCAGGGAATTTCTGGAGGGACTAGATGTATTTAAATCCACAGGTCCTGA
>NW_005842433.1:542515-547785 GCF_000455745.1 Alligator sinensis
TCCCTTCTCACCAGTGTTGAGACAGAAAAGGATCTTGGAGTCATCATTGATGCCACAATGAACATGGGCTGACAGTGTGGGGACGCAGTCAGGAAGGCTAACCATACCTTGTCATGCATCCACAGATGCATCTCAAGCAGGTCCAAGGAGGTGATCCTCCCCCTCTATGCGACGCTGGTCAGGCCACAGCTGGAGTACTGTGTCCAGTTCTGGGCGCCGCACTTCAGGAGGGATGTGGCCAATATGGAGAGGGTCCAAAGGAGGGCCACCCGCATGATCAGGGGTCAGCAGGGCAGGCCCTACGAGGAGAGGCTGAGGGACCTGAACCTGTTCAGCCTCCAAAAGAGAAGGCTGAGAGGGATCTAGTGGCAGTCTACAAACTAGTCAAGGGGGACCAGTAGGCATTGGGAGAGTCCCTGTTCCCCCGAGCAATCCTGGGAGTTACAAGAAACAACGGACACAAGCTAGCGGAGGGTAGTTTCAGGCTAGACATTAGGAAGCGCTATTTCACTGTCTGGGCAGCTAGGACCTGGAACCAACTTCCTAAAGAAGTGGTGCTGGCTCCAACCCTGGGGGTCCATAAAAGGAGGCTGGATGAACATCTGGCCAGGGTCATTTGACCCCAGTACTCTTTCCTGCCACAGCAGGGGGTCGGACTAGATGATCTCCTCAGGTCCCTTCTGACCCTACCAACTATGAAACTATATTTTAAAAAGTAGCTACCTTGAGTGAATCTTCCTTCTCTGTAGCTCTACTTGCCGTCATATATATGGTGAAGCTCTATTTAAATTTCTTCCAGTTTTCTGCTGTATTGCTGGACAGCTTTCACTCTTCTGGCATTCTGAGATGTTCAATTTTTTTGTCTTTGTTCACACCCCAGTCCTGGTACCATGTGTTGTTCTCAAAAATCCAAGGAGTTAACCTTATAGAATGATAATGCTTGTTTATTCAGAGAGAAGTGCCTTGTCTACAGTTCTGCTGATCCCTCCTGCAATCCCCAGGCAAATGTAACAACTTCTATACAACACTCTAAAAGGTATCCACACACATAACTCTAGTACTCCAGAGTCTGCACTGGCTCGCAATAGGTTTTTTGGCATAATTTAAGGTGCTGGTTTTGACCTATAAATCCCTAAATGGTCTGGGCTTCATGTAGCTAAAGGACCATCTTCTCTCTTATCCATCTCCAATCTCTAAGGCCAAATGAGAGCAACGTCCTGCAAGTAACATCAACCCTTGGTGAAAATGCATGGAAGGTTGTTCTCAGAAGTGACTCCTTTGCTTTGGAACTCCCTTCCCCCTTCTTGAAGGCCTGCCAGGGTCCGAGCCTGGCCAAATTTCAGAAGTGCTGTAAGACCTTTTGATTTGGGCAGGTATTTAGCAAACAAAGCTAAGCTGAGATATTGTTTAAGCGGTTTCTGTTTTATGTTGATATTCCAGTTCACATTTAAGTTGTTTTGTCATTTTCCTATTTTATAAGCATTCTGTTTCCCTTGTTGTAAACTACGGTGAATCTTGGGAAGGGCTGCATACAAATAGAATTAATCAAGAAATAAAACCAGGCATGGGCAGTGAGTCAACAATATTAGTCTTTATGCAATAACAGTGGGCACAGTAAAATCTTAGTAACATAGTTGTCATGGCTATGAGGCCAGTTCCCCTCTTTCTTTCCTTGGGGAAAGGAAATGCACCCCATGCATTGTATAGGTTTCAACCCTCCAGCCTTTCCTTCTTCTGCAGGTAAAACGCCACAATTCACTTACTTGCAAAGCATCATCTGGGCTACAGCCCATAGGGGTTCAGCAGACCAAATTGGGGTTGGAGCCTTCAGAGAAGTCTTTTAGTTACCCTAGCTTACATGACAATAACTTGTTCATGTTGCCATACCCTTTGTTGGCATAAGTTAATACTATCATTGAAATTCTACCTCTCTCTCTCTTCTGGATAACAATACAGGCATCCCCTGCTTAGCACTCTTAATTGGTTCCTGAAAAACTGAGCATTAAGCAGAACAGTGTTAAGCAAAACTCATTTCCCCATAGGAATTAATGTAAATAAATATAATTAGTTGCCAGGGTGCCCAGCAACAGCAATTTGAGCACCTGGTAGCTCAGGGTCAGCTCAGCTGGCACCGTGCAGTTGCTGTCCACCTGGGCCCAGGCCGCAGAGGTGATGTTGGTCCCTTCCAAGCCGGGCAGCAGGCAAGGTGGCGGTCACAACCACAGTTGTGGTCCCTTCAGGCCAGATCCCCCTTCTCCCTGCTGGCACAGCCCAGCCTGGCTCCATAGATCTCCTGCCAGCTGGCCCCCACCAGCCCTGGCCCCAGGGCACCAGCATGGGCCCCATGCTCACGCCCACCTGCCCACTTGCTGCCACTCACCTCCCCACGTGCCACTGCCATTTCCCCACTTTTCTGGCCACCACTTCTGCCCGCCAGCCGCTCCAGCACCATGTGCTAGAGCATTATAATGAAACTCACTGAGCGCTAAGTGGTATCAGGTATGAATGTAAAATGAGCATTATAACAAAATAGCGCTAAGTGAAACAGCTTAAGCAGGGGTTGCGTGTACACCTATTCTCTGTTTTGTCTCCTAAGACAAGTTCTTCAAGGCAGTAACAGTCAGCCTGAAGTCCTAACTTTGGTTGTTCCCATCAGTTACCATTGTAACAGTACAAAGAAATGAGAAGAGTCTTGCAACATGTGAGAAGGATTTTCCAAAATGCTCAGCATTGGCTTAGATATGTTTCCTAACTCTTTCATATAGCTGTACTGACAGAATCAGAATTTTAGTATAGACCAGTGATTCTCAGAGTGACACCCTGGGGCCTGCTGCATAATGGTATGCAAACACCTAGATATGATTCCCAAGATAAACCCACAGATTTCAAATAGGATTCCATAGCGTCAAACACATTCTAACCTGTTTTGGTCTTTCCAAGTTCTTTTCAAGAGAAGAATTACTCCACTATTTTTCCATAGTCAAAAAATAAGTAAAAACTAAGAGCTGGTATTTCCTAGGGGTACCTTGAGTTTAAAAAGCTTGAGAGCTACTCAGTGGCAATGCATAGGGGGTGCACAGCAGCACAAGTGCACCCCCTCAGAGTGCTGGTATACCCCCTCACAGCCAGCATTCCCTGCTTAGGTGACAGGCAGGGGGGGCAGGTGGGAGCGCTGGTGCCCCCCCTGAGAGCGCTAGTGCTCCCCCTGAAAGCACCAGCCAGAGAGTGGGGATGCCAGTAGAAGTGCCACTGACACTTCTGGGTCACTGGCACTTCTGACCGGATGGGGGGGCCCCCATCCAATTGGCACAATCAGTCATGAGGAGACACCCCCTGGTTGCTAACTGGCCACTGGGGGGCAAGTGCCCCCCCTGACTCAAGAGGCACCAATCACCCATGGAGCTACTGCTATAGACAAAGCTTTAGTGTAATTTTGACCTTTATTATCTTAGTGAATTGAGTAGTGACTTTTGGAACTGAAAATTAATGGTCTAATTATGAGACAATCATTTCTGAGTTGTCTGATATGCATTTTTTATTCTAGTAACTTTGATTTATCTTTCAATGGTTCAGAAATCAATACAAACATCCTCCCCATTTCCTGAATCTTGAGTGGGTTTTTTTAAGTTACTTGAACCTAAATGTTCCTGTGGTGGCAAGAAGCCACCACAGGTACCAAGAGGGCTGGGGGTAACCCCGAGTGCCCCCGCAGTAAACAAACAGACCCCTCACACCCCAGGGGATTTACCTCTAGGAGCACGCCCAGAGACAGAGATGGAGCCGCAGCCGCAGCCATGTGAGCCAGCATTACACTGGCTCTTTAAACAGCTGCTCCCAAGATGGGGTAGTGTCGGGCTAATTGTGGCTGCTGAGGACGCTGCCATGGGAAGTTTAAAAGCCCCACCAGAAGCCAGCAGGGGTGGATGCAGCGTAATTCTGGCCTGTTTAAGATGCTGTGAATGACGTGGGATGATGATCCCGAGGCCTACATAGAGGCATTTGAGAGAACGGCCCTTCAGACTGGGCTAGATCGCACTCAGAAGTCAGAAGGCCTCACAGTTTCCTATAGTACCTGCAAGATGCACTCAATAAATGGCTTCCCATGGACCAGTTCGACCAGGATGGTGTCATTGACCAGGTCCTGTTGGAATAATTCCTCTGGGACCTGGAGGAGGACACCCAGGTGTGAGTAAGAAGGCATCAACCCTGAACCAGTGAAGAAGCCTTCCGCCTCACAGAGGCTTTTGCCAGCTCAGAGAATGAGCGTGGTCGGGGGCAAGGCCTCCACCCCCCAATCAGGAGCACACCTACAGAAGAAGAAAAGAGGATAGGTCTGCAGAAGGGGATGTCGAAGGTGTCATAACCCAATGATTTTTAGTGCCTCGGCACATTGGAATTTTCCCGCCACATGGAGCTTTCTTTGCACGGTGGATTTCTCAGCTGCAGAGAGAAATCCCCGGTGCAAAAGAGTTCCTGCCACGCATGTGCAAATTAGTGTCCCACTATTGGTCAATTCTAAATTATTCCTACGTGGCGGCTAGCAATTGGCTCGCTAGCCGTATAAAAGGTTAGAGCAGTTTCCGCCCAAGTTGGAGGACTCCACAACCATCTCGTGGGGAACTCTGAGCGCGCTGTGGAGCCTAGCAAGCTCCACGTGTCTTGGAGGAGGACATAGAGGCCTGATCAGCTCTTAGCCACTCCCCGTCATAGTGTGAATTTGACGTATCCCCCGTGTGAAGCGCTCGTGGAGTCGTATATCGACGACTCATCTCGGTTCCGTTCGGTTCGGTTCGGAAGAGATCTCACTTGTGTTTGTTTGCGTGCAACTGCAACTCAAGCAAGTTTCCTCCCTGCACTGTGACCATCAGCAGTGTAAGTAAAGCTTTCTTTGTAAAACCAATACGCTTCCGTGCCTAACTCTACTCCGTCGTGGAAAAACCCCAACTGACGGTCCGGGCTACTGGCCATAGCCTCAGACCGACCCTTGGTCTCGACATGGCGTCACGAACAGGATGCGGGGAAGACACGATGGAGTTAGAGTTAGTGAAAAACTGCCCTTGGCGCAGTGGAAAACGGCATGTAACGGCAGATGCCGAAGAATTAGAAGCACATATTGCTTACCATCAGGGGGGCGGAACAGGTTAAAGGCCCATCAGAGGCTATTTCTCGCTGAAGGGAGAAGAGAAGGAAGCACATCTTCACCCCGGAGCTTTCGGGTGTGTGATGGGTGGAGAGCGGGTCCTATTTAGATCCTGAGAGGAAGGGGGCAC
>NW_005842433.1:548883-549768 GCF_000455745.1 Alligator sinensis
CGACTGGGAGCATCGATCTACTATATACCCGATCGAAGCTCAGGGTGCAAGCCATAGTGAATCTGATTATCAACCATTGCCACAGAGAACGCCCGAAGAGCGAATCATGTTTGGGTTCCTCATAAACCATTCTGGGCTCGCCAAACGACAGCTCCAAATCCTGGGAGGCGCAGGCCAATGGCAACTGGCCTACGAATTGGGTTTTCAGTATCCAGACAAGCTAGATGACGATTCCTTGACGTTGTCATCGACGTTTTCATCTTGCTGAGCGTGGATAGAACCCCGCGGTGTTTGCCATCCACTTCCGCGTCAGTTGTATCTACCAGCGTGCAGGAAAAAAATCGTCCAAAGCGGAGCCGTGCCCGAGCACCTGTATTGTGTGCTGTAAAAAAGAGGGAAGCGGCGACAGATCTCGCTGACTGACTTATCGCACGCGGTTCCATGTAAATATTGTAATATAGGTTAATTTATCGTTTTAAGGATTTTCTTTTCACAGGTCCAGGACTCAGAGTGCGTGGTGGAGGGAAGTCCCGAGAGAGAGACGGAGAACATCATTGAAGAAGCAAGGACTTGACTTGTGACTTCGCCATGACGCCTCCTGAAGTCCTGATAGTTGAATTTCTTGTTATGAACATAATTATGTGTCTGTGTGTTAGTGCCGGCTATTATCTAATTCAGTTCTTGGAGGATTAACTTATTTTGTTGTCTGAATTTGTGCTTAACCATTTAACTTACGAACCAGCCAGGAGAGCTCATAACAACTCACACGACGCGCATGTGGTTTAAAATTCCGGCTGTGCCATCGGCAAGGGGGCATGTCATAACCCAATGATTTTTAGTGCCTCGGCACATTGGAATTTTCCCGCCACATGGAGCTTTCTTTGC
>NW_005842433.1:549975-566484 GCF_000455745.1 Alligator sinensis
ACGTGTCCCCCGTGTGAAGCGCTCATGGAGTCGTATATCGACGACTCATCTCGGTTCGGTGCGGTTCGGAAGAGATCTCACTTATGTTTGTTTGTCTGCAACTGCAACTCAAGCAAGTTTCCTCCCTGCACTGTGACCATCGGCAGTGTAAGTAAAGCTTCCTTTGTAAAACCAATACGCTTCCGTGCCTAACTCTACTCCGTCGTGGAAAAACCCCACCTGACGGTCCGGGCTACTGGCCATAGCCTCAGACCAACCCTCGGTCCCGACAGAAGGGTGTAGTTTGCTACTGCTGTGGTCAAGCCAGTCATATTGTGAAAGAATGCGGACTGGGCTTTAGCGAACTGAGTCGCAGATTGGCAACATCCACCCCACCCCAAGAGAGGGCAAGGGAAGCTGACAGAGGCAAGACCATGGATTACATTTTTGGTTCTACCTCACAAGAGGGAGGCTGTCCAATCATACTGGTGGCCAAACCTGATGGGTCACTCCGCCTGTGCATTGATTTCCAAAAACTGAATGCACCAGTGACCCTCGACGCTTTCCCAATGTCTCATATTGCCCACCTCATTGAGAAAAATCGGGGAAGCGAGGTATGTATCCACCATCGACTTAGCCAAAGGGTACTGGCAAATCCTAATGAGAGTGGCAGACTGTGCCAAAACCACTTTTGGAACACCTTGGGGCCTGTTCAAGTTTGTACGGATGCCCTTTGGGCTGAATGGAGCTGCGGCCACCTTTCAGAGGCTGATGGAAGCCCTGCTGGCACCACATGTGGCATACGCAGCGGCATACATCGATGACATAATCATCTTCACCTCAGATTAGCCCCAACACTTGATGCCCTGAGAGCAGTTCTGGGAGAACTTCAAGTGGTCAGGATGACCACCAATCCATACATACTCCTGACTTCATTGCCCCTTTTGTTTTGCAGACTGACACATCCAGTAGCTCCCTGGGGGCCATCCTACTTCAAAGATGGGGGGAAGATAAGCACCCGGTCACATCTGCAAGCAGCAACCTCAGTCAAGCCAAGACCAGGTATGCCACGATAGAGAGGGAGTGCCTAGCCATACGCTGGGTGATAGAATATTTTAAATATTATTTGATGGGCTGGGAGTTCCTGGTTGTGATGGATCATGCCCCACTGCAATAGTTAACCAAAATACAAAGTGAAAATACCCGCATTACCCGCTGGGCACTCGCTCTTCAACCTTTCAAGTTCACAGTAATGCACCGCCCCGGCAAAGATAACCTAGTGGTGGGTTTTCTCTCTAGTTATATCAGTTTGGAGGAGCCAGCCATGGAGGCATGCCAAGCACAGGAAAGGGAACACCAGGATATTTGGGAGGCCATACAAGATGTCAAGACGCCACAAGGCAGCTTAGGTGGGAAGGTCTGTGGCAGCAAGAAGCTCCCACAGGCATCAAGGGGGCTGGGGGTAACCCCAAGAGTCCCCAAAGTAAACAAACAGACCCCCCACACCCCGGAGGACTTACCTCTAGGAGAGCGTCCAGAGACAGAGCAGTGGCCATGCGAGCCGACATTACGCCAGCTCTTTAAACAGCTTCTCCCAAGGTGGGGCAGCATCGGGCTAATTGCTGTGGCCGAGGACGCCACCACAGGAAGTTTAAAAGCCCTGCCAGAAGCCAGCAAGGGCAGATGAGAGAGAGAGAGAGCCAGCAGGGACCATGCCTGACTGGCAGCACCTGCAGCTCCAGAGGCTAGCAGTAGCAACCTGACAGACACTGCTCCGCTGCAAAGGTGTGTGGGGGGGGGGCGTGTCAGGCATTAGGCTGGGGACGGACTATCCCCAGCCCAGCAACCTTAGAATTTATTGGGAGTGTCCCTCTTCCAAGGAGGGGGGGGAAGGACGCCGAGAAACCAAGGAACGCAGTCTTTTGAGATCAGGGACTGCGGCTCCAGTAACGATAACACCTAGGCAACCAGCCGGTTGCCTGGAGTAGATGTCTGACCCCCCATAACAAAAGGGGCTCATGGAGATTGGCGGAGCAACCGGTGGAACATCTGAATGGTTGGTGAGTGGACGGGGTGTAGGGGAAGCAGAGCCACAAGGAACACCACGGCATGAACATGAGTACCTCTGTCACCGGGTCACCCAAGAAGAGGAACACCACTGAACCCCTCCTTTCATCCAGTAACAAGTCATGGCAGGTGAGTTGAGGGGCACTCCGGTAAAGGGGGGCAGTACGGTACTCACAGCACCCACTAGAGATGCCACAGTACCAAACTCACAAGAACAAAAAACCCCATAGGAAATTTTGTCCTGTTAGAACAAGAAAAGATTAAGATTTATTAAAAGATGTGTTCATAAGCAGAAACTAAGAAAACAGAATCACACTGAAATAAGTTACTATAATATGGAAATGAAAGTTCACTTTAGCATCTCTATCCTAAATATTAGCATATCTCTTGTGAAGTTATACTTCCCTATTGTATTCAGTATATAAAATATTTTCAGTTCCTTTATCTATAACAGCTAAACATTTTGCACCAAAGTTTCCCTTGTGCTTCTTCAAAGGAGCTTGTATGCTGTGCATATACATGTATGTACTGATCTTAATAACTCAAGTTGTTGAGCCCCAGCTCAAGTCTGGGATCGTGCCCGGTATGCAAAAGCCAATAAAGATACCAGGGGTGAAAGTATAAAGATTTATTGCTAGCAATACAAGGTGCAAGCGGAATAATTTCACGTAACAAGCACACAGATTTTTAATTCTAAGCATCTTTTATACAGGAGTATTGGACCTTCATAAGCATTCTTGTTTGCTAATTGGTTATAAGGGAGTGACGCAAGGAGTTCTTTACTGAGCATGTCTCTATACCTGTGTTTTAGCTATGTATCTCATTTCCATACATGTATGTTTCATTAGCATGCTTTCTCCCCACCTAGGGGTGTGAATCTTAATATTGAAATCAGCTCTTTGCCCTAGTCCTCTGATTCTGCTTTTGTTTTCAAGCCTCCTTTATCTAAGACTGTCTCCTCCTTATCATTGCAGATGGGCATTAGTTACATAACAGAGACTTTTGCTTGGGCTTTGTATAGTGGTTTCTAGGTCGAACCTGACAAAGTTATTTGTCAAATCTGCAACTGCTTATTTGTCAGTTACACCCTGCTTACTTCCCAGAAGGCTCATGTTTATGTGCACCTGACTGCACAGTTGTTACTGTGCACTCATTTAGTACTTGCTTTAGCACATGAGCTACTGCACGGTAGCTTGTTGCTACTGCATAGTAATGGCAGGATCACAGTCCGTGCCTGCCATTGATACATCATAACATCTCATGTAGATACACCCAGTAGTCCAGTCCATTATCCACAAGCTGTGGATGCACTGGGTAGCAGTACAGTTCTGTCTAAGAGCTAGCGTAGCTCTTAGTCCAAGGTTTCCTTTGCTTCACCACCACAGGGGCAATGCTTCACCGCTGCTGTTGCTACTCCTTACTGCTGCTAGGGGGTGCTGCTCCTCATCATTGATGCTCTTTGGGGGGAGACTGCTCCTCATCATTGCTGCAGCATTGCTCTTCTTTTGGTTGCAGAGGCAACTCAGCTGTTTTATATGCAATCTCAGTTCTTTCAGTATTGTGCAGGTGTCTGATATACCTGGCAAGTACTTTAAGGATTTCAGCTCTTTAGGACCAGCTGGCCAGCAGGCTCAAACTAAATTCGCTAAGAGGATTTGTACATTACCGGCACATACTTCTTTATTGTTGGATGATGAGATGCAATACCATTCCCCTAGGAAGGCTCCAATCTGGAGCCTTTCTTCCTTCTCTGGGAAGGGGGCCTATGGCAGTGCATCTTTAGTGCCTGCCACTTTAAGGACTGAAGCAGGCAGCCACCAGGTAGCTGATTGCAGCGGCCATTTTCAAATGCAGGCCAGCTATATAAAGAGGGCAGTTGGCTGCTAGCAAGAGAGGCAGCAACATCAGCCAACTGAGCTCCTGCTTGGGGACCTGAAGGTAAGGGAAGGGGCTATGGGGAGGTGGAGGCTCCTGTTATCCTGGGTAAGACGTGGAACTGCACCTGCTAGGGAAGGGTAGCCTGGTGGGGCTCCTAGTGGCATGGGAGCCCCCAGGAAATGCCAGACCAGTTACCTCCCCAGTGAAAGGCAGGAAGGGGTACCTTATAACCCCAGCCCCACATCCCTGGTAGTGCTCTAGCAGAGCAAGGGGAGCCTAGGTTCATTAAGAGCCCTAAGGCAGAATCCAGGCTGGAGGAGGGATCTGGAGCCACACACAGGCAGCAGGGTAAAGCTTGGGGGCACAAGTAGAGACCCTGAGAGAGAAGGCAACAGATAAAGAGGCCCTGCAAGTGGGCGAGTGAGTAGAGGCCCCAAGAGAGGAGCATAGTAAAGAGGGAAGAGGACCGGGGGGGCATGGAGTTCTGGTGAGGGGCCAGGAGTGAAGAAGGCTAACAGTTGTAGAGTCACTCAGCAAACATTCATGGGAGGGCAGCAGGAGATGCCAGACATACTGTGCTGGGGCTGATCAAGGCATGGAGAGACAAGCCCAAAGCCAGAGAGGCCGGGCGGTATGAATGTGGCTCAGGAGAGAGGGCAGCATGAAAGAGGCCATGTGAGAGCTGGTGGAGTGAATGGGACCCCAGTGAGAGAAGGGTGGCATGAGTGGCCCTCCAGGATAGTATGGTAGAGCTACAACTGTGTACCCAGTTTGCTCCGGACCTAGGCCAGAGAGGTAACACACAGTGGAACATCTGTGAGACATGGGGCACATACAGGGGTGGTCAGAGCATGCACTTGTGGCCCTAGTCACCAGGGCATCCAAAAGGTAGTCTCCTATGCAAGTAACAGCTGAACTTTATTTTCATCAAGGCATGGCAGGAAAGTGGGGCAGGTGGACTGCCCAGAGACAGGGGAAGACTGGAGATGGAGATGGAGATGTGGCCAGGAAGGTAACCCTGTTACAGGGTCCTGTCACCTTAGACTTCCACACAAGTCATGGTGAGCACTGACTCCTCAGCTACATTTACTCAACCTTCTCTTACAGCATTAGTCCCCTTGCTACACAAAACAGTAGCTTATTTTATTGCGCATTAAAGCACCATGTCAAAAACCCTGCTAATACGTTAACGCACAGTAAAAATAGGCTAAGTGTTAAGCATCGCTAAAAAAGCATGTGCTTTTGCTACTGTAAATTAGGGCAGCCTACTGAGCTTTTATTTAGTACCTCACATTAGAGGACATCCATAGATGCGCTCCAGGAGGTGGGGGGAATGCTTTAATTAGCAAGCCATGCTAATTAAAAGCACCCAAGCACTATGTGTATCAGCATCCCCATGCTGAAAAAATGGAAGAGCTTTAGTCTGACGAGCTTTCTTTTGACAAGCTTTTTTTCTTTTGACGAACTTTAGTTCAAAGTGCCCTGCCGCCATTTTTCACTGTGGGGATACTGATACACGTGACACTGGAGGCTGCTGGAGCATGTTAATTTCCATGTTCCAGTAGACTCCTTTAATCAAGTCTACTCTAACATTCTGGATTTACAAGTTTAAAAGGGAAGGCCAGTGCAAACAAGCTGGACTTCCCTGGCCTCTTACATTCAAAATGTTAAAAGCAGTTAAAACATGATGTCACAATGAAAACAAGCACAAAAGAGTGTTTCACTCCCTCACTCACATATGTCAATGGAAAATATGCAGATAGACACAATTCCCATATTCTGACCTTGCATACTGATGGCAGTATCAACAGTGTCTTATCAGCAACTGTACACATTATGTTTATGCCAAGTTTCAAATTTTAGACATTTTCCCACTTCAAAATACCATAGATCTTGGATCGTTCATATCAGGATGCTTAATTCACAGCAGGCTGCCAAATTAAGAAGTTGCTACTCAATTGTTTGCCACAACTTTTACACCAAAGAGCACCTTCAGGGAGCGTCTACACATACACTTTACTGCACATTAGATTAATCTAATGCATACTAAAGTATCACTGTCTACACATGCACAGCAAGTACTGCAAAGTAGATTAATTTAAAGCACCATTTGCTAGTAAGGGCAGACGTAGGTACTAGAAAACAGCGCTTTCAACTAATGCACCCAAGCACACCTTTAGAAGCTGACCTGGGAGGACATTGCTCCACATCATCCCAGGCAGCAGGGAGCCACAACTGATGCCTGGCTTAGCCCCAAGCTCTGGGGCTTGGTGAGAAGCTGTCTCTGACTTCATTTTCAAATATGGGGGCAGTTTCCAGCCACGCAGGCTCAAGCCCTGAGCTCCATGTGGCTGGGAGATGCCCCTGGAACCAGGAACAACTCCCCCAACCATCTTGTCCCCTGGAGCTTGTAGCTTACCCTAAGCTCCATGCAGCTGAAAGCTGCTGCCAGAGGCAAGGACAGCTCAGCTTTGTCCCCCAGAACCCAGGTCTGCCACCCTTCCCCACTGTCAACACTTATGCATCATGTATGGTGCCAGTATTGCCCTTTAGCGTAAGTAGCATTTTCTTTCCCTAATGTTTACCTACTATATGTAATTATGCACAGTAAATTATATCACCTCCCCTTCTCACTGGCACTGCCTTCATCTTGCCACAGTAAACAAACCAAGCCCTTTCAGTGTCCTCCCATAAGGTAGGTCTCCCATTCCCTGATCTCCTCACAGCCCTTCTCTGTTTCATTTAGTTTCAGAGTTCTAGTTAATTGGCATTGTAAGAAGAGCCTCAGCACAGTATAACCATCAGGCCTAACTGGCTCCACTTCAAATCTTCCCTTTTCAATCAAGCATAACCATAACTGCAATTTAAAAAAAATAACAATGATAACATAGCACAAGGAAGAATTTATACAAGGAGCCAGGAAACAGGCCAGCTAACAAGGAGATTGTATGGGAGTTTGTGGGAGGAGTCACTGTCTGCATTTCAGTGAGATTTTAGTGTAAGCTGGCTGAGTTTCCTGTAGTGTAAGGGAAGTGGAGGAAGGTTTTGCTTTTTCTAAGAGAGTCAAAAAGAAGCAGTACTGCAATAATTAGAAGACATCATAACGCCAAGACTTCTATCACTGCTAACTCTTCCTCTGCCTGTACTGCTGTGGGCTCTGTCCATATTGGGTCTTTGACTTTAGATCCTTCACCCGGGTCCTGGTCAGGCCTTTTGGAGAATGTGGAACAAACTATGAGGTTGATTAATTGCAGCTAACACTGAGCAGGACTGTAAAATACATGGGCCACATTGGCATACTGATGGGAACCTTTGTGTGTGTGTGTACACATATGACCCTTAAAAAAATGAGCAGTTGTTTCCCCAGGGAGGGAATGGGCTCCAGCCTGGAGGTACTGAAATACCAGGCCAGCACTCAGAAAGACCAGAGTGAGCTCCAATATCTTCCTCTGGTGCCAACAAATATAGCTTGTCTGAATAAAACATATGGTAGTGCTCATTAAACACAGTCCCCCTCACTGGCAATTCTCTTCCAAAGTCATGGTGAGCCATGACATTGCATATATCTTGACTTCCCCTTCACTCCAATAGCTGAGTTGTGCCTTTCTTTCCCACTTCCAATGATTCCTGATTCTTCACCAGCCTTAAATACCTGGCAAACATCATGAAATGGGGCCCCAAACAGTTCACCCAAAATCACTCTGTTCCCCACTTCCCCCCAACCTGGTGCATATGATTAGGGTGGCTCACCCTCCATGAGGTAAAGCCAGACCTGCACCTCATCGGTATATAATTTTTTGGAGCATCCCAGGACTTGTGACAAGGACACCTGGTTCCAGTCATGAGTGGGGGCTAATTAGCACATAGGACCTTTTTTGGGGTATCTGGAGTACACACATATACTGAGCAGTGTTGAGCTGTGGGATCACCATGGCTTGAAATGCTGGTGACCAGAATTTCTTGTGGGGCCCAGCCCAATGGACTATATGGTAAATCATAAGCCTTTGGCTCTAGATTAATATCACGCATAGTTTGTACTATATATAGTAAGCAGGTGCCAAACTGCTGCTCAGAAGTGTTTTTTATGGAGTAAATTTCAAGAAAGGTGATATGCATCAATTCTGGCTAAACTAAGTGTCTGGGTACCAGTGGTGATGCATAAGGGGTGCACGGGGGTGCACACGCACCCCCTGAGAGCGCGGATGCACCCTCTGATAGGATGTGCTCTCCCCTTAGGTGGGGCAGGGGGGGGCCAGGCAGGAGCACTGGTGTTCCCCCCCCGGGTGAGTACCAGCTGAGGAGTGGGAGCGCCAGATGAAGTGCCGCGGCTACTTCCCAGTCACCTCGATCTGCCACAGGGGACCCTTCCCACCCCCCACCAATTCATTTTCCCTGATGTAGCAGTGGGAGGGGGACAAAGCATACCTCCTATAATTAGATTCCGTGTATGAACGATTATAATAAATTCATATATTTTCCATATATAGATTCTAATCATTGAGGGGTGGTCATCTTATATTTAGGGTCATTTTCTACTTAAATAAATATGGTAGCTCTGTATAAGTAAGAAAAACTAAACCTTCTGCCAAAGTGTTGCAGATCAACAATTCACCTTGCATAATACAATAGAGCAAAGTAATAAATGGTATGTGTTAACATTCCTGAAATGTACTGATTGTATCTGAGCATGCAGTGTGAAATAAGGGTAAGCATGGGATTTGTAAAATGGTTTTATATTAACAGTGGTTACATTCTATTTCCTATCTTGTTTCAGACTGACATTTACTGAGTTTCCAAGTTTGCTGTCTGTTTAAACCGTATCCACTTCCACTCTGATAATCTGTCAAATAAACTTGGAAACTTCACAGAAGGCAACAATTTCATAAATAAATCAATTGAAGATACATAGTGAAAAAGATAGTCTTAGAAATTCTGCCATGCAAAACAATCTGAATATCAATAAATCAAAGATGAAAGTTATGAACTTTAATTTACCTAATAATCATTTTATTTACTTTGGAAAGTGATGCCTTTGAAAACTATTAGCATATATGTAGCATCATTCACAATGCTGGTGATTACTATACCTGTTTGAAGTCTAGAATAGGTACAAACAGATACTGAATTTCAAACACTTAACACTACCAGATTAGCACAAATGCCATAACTAAGATCTATAGAACCAATGTCTTAAGTATCCTCCCATACAAAGTAGAGTCCTAAAAAGTATTAAGTCCTCCCCATGCAAATTGAACAGGATTTAACGCAGGCATCTGTGTAGGTTATTGAAAGTATGAGTAACTTATAAAATGAAGAAGTTCTAGAGCTCCTGCACTTAAAACAACGTAAGTAGTACAAAAGAAGAAAGAAATACTTGGATCTAAAATATCAAACTTTCTATCTACTAATGTAAAGGAGACAAGATGATGCTATGATCTAATCAGGGCTTAATTTCTATGACACTAGAAACCTCATTCCTACTAAAACTACAGCCAGAGAGCAGTCTTGAAGTTACCATCTGGTCTGCCAGCATGCCACTAGCATTATGGCCTTTGAATATATAATATCTTAGGAGAGATGGGCTGCCCCAACTATACCCTCAGACCCGTCTAAAATTCTTCATGATCTGTATGTCAAAAAAGTTGTATAAAACCAGTTATCAAGAATTAGAAGTATTTGCCACTAACACACAAATGTAGAGCAGCAGTATTTGAAAATGTTTCCTCTAACAGCCCTAAAATGTTGGATTATGGATACTAATTAATATGATTAAATTAATGTATCTCCAGTTCTTCTAATAAATGGAGCATTTATTAAATGTTAAGAGAACAGATGCATATAACAATTGAACCATTCCAAAATGTCACTGATTAGGAACCAGTTCACAATTGTTGCAGGGCAGGGTGCAGACACACATAACAACTGAACACAGTTCCCAAATGTCATTGGTTCTGAACTGATCCACAGCTGTGTGAAGTGCTGTACCTCCAACACCAAGGGGTGGGAATAAGCCCCCAGCCCAGCATGCTTTGCAGTGAGCAAATGGGGGTGGACTGCTGGGGGGATGTCTGGAGAATCAACCAGACCTGCGTCTAGGAATGTTTGTTGTATCCACATAACAGTGGATTTGATTTTCCCCATACACACTTTTGGACTATTCTCCGTGGCTTTAAACTGGTTTAACAGGCTTGTGTGTCTGTCCAGATGTCTGTCAAGGATGATCTAAGTATACTCATCTGGGTTCAGGACAGAGGGATGAACAACAGCCATACTTTTCTATGATTCGCTATTAAAATGAGATTTCTTTCTCCAAGTTGGTTGTGTACAACAGTGGTTTTCAAGCTGTCATCTGAAGACTCCTGGGCATCTACAGACTGTTTAAGAGGTCTGTGAAAGATGACTATGATCAATCAAAAGTAAGTGAATACCCACACTTAAAATTCAAAAGGGTCTGCACCTTCATTTGAAATTTTTTAGAGGCATACAAATGAAAAAATGTTGAAAACCACTGGTGTACAGCATCTCTAAGGCTGTACCTCCAACACTAGTATAAAACCAGTACAAGTCATCAGAAACTGGTTTAAACCTATAACAGAACAGAAGTTCAGTGCACATAAACCAGTTTCAAACTGGCTGAAACTAGTTTAAGATAAACCTGGTTGAATGTAGTATCAGACTTAATGGATTTAGGTCACACTGGTTTATGAAACTTCTGTCCCAGTCCCCTTCCTGGTTCAAGTTAAATCAGAGTCCTGCAGCATCCCAGCATGCTTTGCAGCCCTGGGATGTGCTGTCTGCTCCAGAGAGTAAGGCTGGCCCTGCCCCTCTGCTCCCTAGCTGATGCAGTGAGGGCTGGCTCACTGGCCTCACTGGCCCCTCCAAGCAGACTCTGGCTGGGGTCTGGGGCAAGGGAGTGGGGTTAGACTCTCCTTCCCCCGAGTATAGAGCTGCCCTGCTTACTTACTGCTGGCTGAAACTGTAGACTGCAAATCCCAGACGCACCTGGAAGCAGGAAGAGGAAGTGATGAGCAACCCTGCATAGTCCAGTTGTTGTGATTATGGACTGCAAATCCCAGAGACCTCAGGGGCAGCAGAAAGAGGAAGCAAACACACAGGCCAGAGAGCCATGCTCTAGCACCATCTAGCTTCTGGCTTGAGCCAATGCAGGCATGTGGCTGCATTTCCTGAATCAAAAGTGAATGTCTGTTCCAGTGCTGTAGCAAGGGGCAGGGGTGGGAGGGGGGAAGGGAGGGGAACAACAGGGCAACTACCCTAGGTGCTGAAGCAAAGGGGTGCCAACAGGTGCTGCCTAGCCAGGGCAGGGTGTGGGACAGAGCCACAAGCAAGTGGCTCATTTGGGAGGGGACGCAGGGATGGAGGGAGGGCAGCTCCTCTCACTGCGTGCACTCCCAGTTAAGCATGGGGGTACATGTCTCCTGGATCTGTGCATGGGGTGAGGTTGGGCTGTTGCTGCGGGCTTTTCCCCAGGCACCAAACTTCTTTGCCACGGCACTGATCTGTTCATTTGCTTATTAGTTCAATCTTTGTAGCTTAGACTAATGTGCAAAGACTGAATCAATTCAGCCTCAGGCTTTTTGACTGTCTGTACTTAGTCTAAATGACTAATGATAGTTCAGAAGGGATTGAACTATCAAAACATGGTGAATGGCCTGTTTTTTTCTCAATATTTTTGCCTAAGGAGAGTAATTGTGTTGCCGATATGTGTTAGAAGATCTGTAAAATACTTCAGCAAAAAGAAAAGTGTGTCAATTTTATATTTTCTGCATGGAGGTAAGGTGCCTTTTATCAAAAAAGAAAACATCCCACAACAGTATAAAGGCTTTTCCTTTCACAAGAGTTGCATGCCTTTATGTATGTGTGGTAGGTATATATATAGTACTGTATGAATTGGATGTTGCATACTGTTGTTTTAAGTCTGTTGTTCTCCAAAGAATCAGCATGAGCAATGATTTTGCTAACAGAGGTTTGCCAAGTTTACCACCTGTTTCTTTGAAAGGGTTCAGCTTGAAGAACCAGGTACCATAATATTTGTATTTTCATTGTACAGCTTTCTTCACATCACTGGTAATGATGCTACTTTACATACAGCCCTACTTATCTCCCACACCTTACTAATACCCTTTATACTCAAGGGTAATTTGTAGAGGGAAAAGGTGTGATAGCCAGAGGGCACTTTGGACTAAAGTGCTTCTCTCTGCACTCTGTCTAAAGGTTTAGGTTTTTCTGTTTTACAGTATAATATTAATGTGCATGAGTCTGTTTTAATGAACTAAAAAGGCCAGAGGCTTGGTATACAGCATATTGATGCTGTTGCCTCTCACACACTAAGAATCCTTAAACAGGATGCACTATATATCTGTTCCTCCAGCCGCAATGTGAGAAAAACACTATTTCTGGTTCTTATTGTGTTTAACACGTACTGCTGTTCCCCTGAGACTGGTGATTCCTGTTAACCTTTGAATAAAAACAAAGGATGGAAAATAAGGAAGTATGAGTGGGAGAAGCAGTGCAGCAAATATGTACGTTTTCTTATGTCTGACTCATCATGTTGCCAAAAAGGGTTAGGTCTGAGGCAATCTTGTAATCTTTTGACATCTCTAAACAAGTGAAAGAAATCAAGTCATTTTTTTTTCCAGAGGACCATCTTGTAGACAATTTGCCTTCCAAGTTTCCTTTCATGTTTAATTATTGCTGAATCACTGAAATATTTCTGAAATTTTTAAGTATTGTTATTTTTTTCAGTAGAGAAAAAGAAAAGCAGAGAACATAGGAATTTGTATCTAAAGAGCTATAAATGAAACTAGCAGTGCCTACCCTAAAGTCAGAGAACCTGGAAGCTCTGGGTTCCTTGAACTAGGGTAGTCCACATGGAAAGTCTGTCTCAAAGCATAGGATCCTTAGAGAACTCAGCCACTGCTCAGAGATGTTATTGTTCTTGTCAGGTTCACTCCTGAGCCTGCAGAATCCATGAACATTAGGGGTGTGCAAAACAGGGCATATCAATTCGGATTCGGCCCAAATCAGGAACAGTTATTCGATTTATTGATTTGGATCACTGTCCCCAATTCAATCTGGCTTAATCCAAATCTGAAGATTTGATGCTGTTTCAGAGAATCAGCAACTCAACCATAGACACAGCTTTAAATGTTTTTTCTACATACCTCAAGGTACCAGGTGCAGCTCGTGAATGCTGCAATGCTGGGGTGGATGGAGCATCCCACAGGAGGGCCCCCCACATGCTCAGCAGTGAACCCAGAAGTGGATCAGAAGTATTTCTGGTCCATTTCAGAGTCTGCTGGGGAATACGCTAGGGGGCCCCCCTGTACTCCCCTCGCTTGGCAATTGGCCACAGGAGGACCCCAGGTGCCCCCCCTCCCCCCCAAGACCCAGAAGGCACCAGTCCCCAAGCCAGGAGGGCATGGAGGGGGGGGCCCCAATACACTCCCCGGTAGACCCAGAAGTGGACCAGAAGTGTTTCTAGTCCACTTCTGGGTCTGCTGCTGAGTGCTCTGGGGATCCTCCCACACTCCCATGGACACTCCATCTGCCCCAGCATCCACAAGCCCTCTGGTACCTCGGGGTATGTAGAAAAAACATTTAAAGTTGTGTATATGTCCAAATCTCTGAATTTTTCCGAATCTCCTCTAATCGGTTCCGATTAGATTCGGTGAGATTAAAGGGTCCCCTGATTTGATTCGGATTTGGATATTCAGCCACAGAATTGGGCCAAATCTCCACCAAACTGAATCAGGGACCAAAGCTTCACACAGCCCTAATGGACATCTGGGCATGAGACTCTTTTTGACCATTCATCAGCTACTAGATACCCTGGTATTTTATGTTTCTAGACTCTGCCTAAAGCCCGTGTGCTATCCCCAACTTGAAGTTGCTAAATTCATTGTGCACATGCAGGCTCACTTCTCTAGCACCTCTCAGTGAGGCTATAACTCACAGTTCAACTGTCTGTCCCTAAGGCCAGTCCTGACCTCATTCTCCCCCACTGTAGCTTAAAAAGAGTCTTTCTCAGAGTCTCACTGTAAGTGTGAAACTTGTGGTTACAGTTTAACCCTCAAAAAGGCACATGACCCATGTAAATAAATATGGAGATATAGAACAGTTCTAGCACTTTCAGCATACATTGTTACCCTCTCTCACTTTTATCTTTCCTGTAATATAATTCTGTTTCTATAACCAACGGACTTTTTTTGTTTCTTTTTTAAAAAGCCTAAAAGGTTATCTGGAGCTCAGCACTCCCTGCTTTAACCTCGGTTGGGACCAGCAATTGCACCAAGATGAAACAGGTGGGATTACATCATAACTTTGCTAATAGATAAAGCACAAGAGGCTACAGATCATTAGGGAAAAAAAACAAAACAATAAATCCCTAAACACAATGCCCCTTTCTAACTCACCCTTCCTTTGGAAGGTTAGGCATTCACATGTGTTTAGTAAAGCAGGCCAGCAGCTCTTGGTTTTTTTCTGACTTTGATCAATCCTCCAGAAGAAAAGATTCTCCCCTGCTATAGAAGTATGTTAATGATTTTCCCTCCTGCTCAAAACTTCCTATATGTCCCTCAGTCTTCTCCCAGTGAGGCCTTTTTAAGCTTTGCTTTATCACTTCTCTGTCTTGTTAAAAATAAGTTTCATTCTCTTCTGTCTCTCATCTATACTCTTCTTTTATTCCTTCCCTTTAGAGAAGAGGAAGAAGTATCTGCCCCAGTCTCGAAGAAATGTATTATTCTAAAGTAAGTCAGTTTGAATTGAGCTCTAAATATCAACCATTGGCCCTACTTAGGCAGAAATATGATACAACCAGTCCAGTGCATGAAGGATACATATAGGACTTTTCTACATTCGGGAGCTGCTGCCATATTGGCTATGTTGACATAGCTATGTTGGCAGAAACCCCTAAAGGAAACACAGTATAAGCTGGCACAAAGATTTTTTCCAGGCAGTGTAGTTGCAACACCTCTTTGAATTACAAAAATTAATCTAACAACAAGCCACTGTCATCATATCTGACAAACCATAGCTACATCCTTACCAGGAAGTTTGTCAGCAAAACTTTACAGAGTAGATCAAGGCATTGATAAAGGCATTTAACAATAAAAAACAATTTTATAGTAACAATTTCATGATATCGGTCAGAATTCAAGTTGCACTGATTCCTCAAATTGTCACAAGGATTCATCACTAAAATATTGACTGTTGAGCTAATTCATGTATGTTGAGAGTATTTTGTTTGTGCTTTGATTGTCCTGCCACTATTAAATATAATTTGCCTGGTTTTTCAATGTTGTCTCATTTGTATTTCTTAAATCCTATTATTCAAACTGTTCACACTACTTTCCATCGCTTAAAAGAACAATACAAATTTAAGGTATAAATATATCCTAGACAGTTACAATTTGGCTTAGCAAAATTGGGTTTGTTTGTGGTAAGAATAGTCAAAAAGTTATCAACTTTTACAGAACATTGTAAAAATTCCTTTTGTCTAATAATTTATTCAAACTCTAAACTTTATTTAAATAAACTGTAATGTGATAGGAAAAAAATGAAGTTGTTAGTACAAGACAAGTAACTCAGAAAGTAAATTTTGGTCTGTGCTTTATCCAAACTAATTTAAAGCTAGTCTCTGGGTTGTAGTGCAGAAGTGCCACCTGATGATCCCTGCCACATATACCTGAAAAATTTCAGGGAGAAATTAAAATAATGTCTTCAAGATATTTTGCTAAGGAGTTTGAAACAATTTGAACAACTAGTGTCCATAGTTCTTTTTTTCCTTATTTGTTAAATTATGATGCATGTATTTTTTTTGTATTTTCAGTTTGTGTTTGTGTAAGTGACATATCTATAAAATAATATACAAGCAAATTGGAAGGGACATATGTTTACCTATGCACTGGTAAACAAGTTGGTTTAAATAGATGTTTGCTCTGGGGTGGGATAAGGGATGGTCTATGTGTGCTGTAAAATAGAACTGTGCGAAAACAGTATCAAACCCCTCCTCTGTGAGGCCAGAGTCCTTGTCTACGGAGACCATATATACAAGAGTTTGTATATATTCAGGGCTTAAAAATATTAAAAGCATTAAAAGTGTTGTATAGCTATATCAGTCCAAAGTGTACTTTTTTCACATTATGCTAATATGGCTACACCAGACAGAGGCCTGATATAGTAGCAGTTATAGCTAGGAGAAAAGTCCTGTTGTGTGCGTGCATGTGCACATGCATGCACATACTCTCTCTCATATATATACACACACACGTACATACACACACTTAATCTAGATTGTTTCTGCATAAACTCAGATGTAATCTAGATTAAGTACCTAGATTCCAGCTAAACTCTTGGGCAATTCAGGTCAGAGCTGGAACTCCACACAAGCCCAAGTGAATTCCACATAAACCCGAGTCCATTAGGCATTCTCTGTGGATGTTTAATGTCTGATTGACACTATAGAGCAGTACTCATAATAGCTTTCACTTTAAAAGACAGTGGTCATGTCACCTTCTGCATAATAGCCTATTGGTTAAAGCACTCAAGAGGCAAGTGGAAGTTCAG
>NW_005842433.1:566522-574897 GCF_000455745.1 Alligator sinensis
CAGCAGGAAGGGACATGCAGCAGTGAAACGAACAGGACAAGCAGGGCACCAGTTCTAGGCACTGACCTTGCCAACTAGGCCACAGCTGCTACCACTGGGAGCACTGCTCCTGACACTGCTCCCATGTGTTGTGTTCAAGTATCCTCTGGAGAAATGTCTTGCTTCTCAGGAGAATGCCCTAATAGGTTATGAAATAGTCTGCATTGACAAGCAGTTTAAGTTGAAGCTGAGCCATAGGGCACTCAACAGTGCAAGATTTATAGGACCAAACAGAGAACACGAAAGAGGTAGCCTTGTTTTTGTAGCCAAGACGAACACTCCTCTTGGAGGTGGGAAAGCTGAGGCAGCAAACTACTATTATATTTACCCAATGACAGTCTAAAGTAAAATGCAAACAATCCTAAAAACAAGGACTAGAAATTAGGGATAATATAAGAATGCTTATTTTCCTTAAAGCAGGGGTTTAAGGGGTTTTCAACCTTTTTTAGTAAGTGTACCCCCAGCAGTCAGATGCAAAGCAGGGGAGAGGGGGGTAGCGTATGACTGGATGCAGAGTGGGCGGGGGCGGGAGCCTGGCTGGATGCAGAGCGGCAGTAGTGTGGGGTGGTGGGTAGCAGCAGCCACTGTGTGCGAGCTTTCCCCCTTCCCCCCCCTCCCCGGCATCCAGGCGGCTGGGTGGCACCTGTGCAGCCCACAGAGAGGCGCTGCTGCCTTCACCCCACCCCAGACCTGCTCCTAGGAGGCGGTGGTGCGGGGTGGTGGGTGGCAGCGCTGTCCCCACCTGCCCGTGTGTACTCCCTAGGGCCTTCCCAAGTACCCCTGGGCGTACAACCTGTGCCTTTGAGTAAAATAGTTTCATCATGGGGAGAAATAATTGATCTAAGTACTTTTCTTTTTCCTGTGCTAAGCCTGATTTTTTTCCAAGTCCAGTATAGCGAACTGTTACAATTTTTTTCACAAGTCACATCAAAACATATTTACCCTTTAGTGCAACTGCTTTTCTAATGATGTTAAAAGCTATGTGCTCATGCAATTTTCAGGCTTGCTTAGAAAGGGGCATAAGTGGCAATACAAATACATTTCTTCATTATGGCCCTAGAGCAGGGGTAGGCAACGTTTTTTGGCTGAAGTGCCAAAAAACCCACAATGTCTACCTTGTAAGGTGCCAGAGTGCCAGCACGCCACAAAAACAAAACTGGGTTAGAGGGGGTACATGCTTTTTCTTTTTTTTACAGTAAATAGAGAGCTAGTGTCAGGCGAGGAGCGGGGGCTGCCCCAGGGCTCTGCTACTCTGGCCACAGCGGGGGGCCCAGCAGCACCGGAGGTGGGGCCCAGCTGGCCTGCACAGCTCTGCGGGGGTAGGGTGCAGCCACCCTGCCCACAAAGGGACACTGCCTGGCTGGGACAGGACACTGGGCCCAGGGAGCTCCCTGCTTGGTCTCTGTGCCAGCCGGGTACAGCGCAAGTGGGAGCTGCAGCCGCAGGCTGTTCCCCAGGCTCTGGGAACAGCCGCCGCAGCTCAGGGCCAAGCCAGCTGGGAGCCTGCAGCACAGTGGCTCCATGCAGTGCCTGCCCCAGCTCTGGCCCCTTGAGGGGAGCTGTGGGTGGGCAAGACCGGGACCCAGGCAAGCTAAGGCAGCTGTGGTGGCTGTTCCCAGGCTCAAGGGAGCTCCTGCAGCCGGGCACCTGCACCAGGGATGGCTCTGCCCTGCCTGCACTATGCCCAGCGTGCAGGGAGGCCGATCCTGGAGAGGGAAGCCCCCGGAGCCCGGCATCCTGCCTCAGCCAGGCAGCATTCCCACGTGCACAGGATGGCTGTGACCCATCGCTGAGGAGCTGTGCAGGCTGAGCCATGCTCCACCACGGGTGCCGCCTGCCCACCCACCACAGCTCGAGCTCACAGAGCCCTGGGGCAGCCCCCACTTCCTGCCCAGCCCACACCTTCCTAAGGCCCCAACCGGACTGGCTTGCCCGCAGTGCCTCTCCCCACACCGCCCAGACCCTGCCCCGACCACCCAGCACTCAGCACCTCAGTGTTGCCCCAAGTGAGACAGCTCCCTCCAGGGGCCAGCCAGGCTGGAGGGTACAGCCTGGGAGCAAGGGGCAGGGGCAATAAAGCACAGACTGCCTTCCTGCCTGTGTTCTTCTGGCTCTGCCCCAGTGCCTGCTGCGGCGCTGGGACTTGTGGCTGCACAGCTCGGAGCAGCAACTTAAAAAAAACAACCAAAAACAATTTCTTTGCATGCCTCCCAGCGTGCCAGGAAAAATGTCTGTGTGCGCCACTAATGGCACACATGCCAGGCGGGGCCCTGCCCATGCCAGCCCCTGCTCTAGAGGAACAAAATTGAGCCTTGGTTTATACTTGTGCTGAATGGATTCCTGGCTGTGAGACTAGGAAACAAAAGGCAGCTGGATATAACACTGGTTACATTATTACCTTGTAGATTTAAGCATACTATAATAGTGTTAGCAAAGAGGCAGATTAAGACTTTTTGAGTCCTAGGTGAAAAGAGAATTAGGAACCCTTTCGAAAGACACCTCTGTTGCCCCACTTCCCCCAACAAGGGCTAAACTTCAACAAAACAAATAATTTTTTTCCTCTTTCTAGTACTACTTCGCAGGTCTATGATCCACTTCTCATTCACTCACTGCAAGGTTACAGTGAGCAATATAAAGTAAATAAGAAAAGGGCTTATTTGCATATTTATCTACATATTTTCAGAATATAGATAAATTGTCTTATTTGCTTTATATTGCTTACTGTAACCTGGCAGTGAGTGAATTAGAACTGGGTCAAAACTGAAAAGCATTTATACTATATTTAGCAATAATTAAATCAGATATTTGTGTGGGGGAAAATACTAATGTGTGTAATGTAGATATGGATGTATAGCAAGGTTGGACAATTATTTCAGGTGGAGGGCTGCTTACTGAGTTTTGGCAAGCCATCAAGGGCCCCATGACAGACAGCCAGGGGCAGATAACTATTAATTTTCTAAATTTTTTAGGAGCCCCATAGGCCGGAAAGAATGGCTTGGCAGGCTGCGTGAAGGCCGCATTTTGCCCACCCCTGATATATAGACATATATTTTTACAAAAAAAAAAAATATTGTGTATCTGAGTCCACGAAGGCAGTTTTCCACAAGTGTCCCCAGGGATATCTGTTCTTCTGGTGTGGTTTAGTACCTGCTGTGGTGTTGGGGCTTAAAGCCCACTTTATGGAAATTGGAGGCTCCTCCCTAGTTTGCATCTGCCGCCATATGACAGAGGGCAGCCGAAACTTGGGAGCATCCAGGCTTGGGCCTGCACATAGGATGCCTGCCAAAAGACTTTGGAAATATTTGAAGCCCCTGGTGGGGGTACAGGATGTTTGCTGATAATAGGACCACTTATGGTTCTGGACTGACTCATGAATTTGAACTTGATTTGGCTGATTTGGCTTGGAACACAAAAACATTATTTAAAAAAAAAAGTTTCTAATTAGCAGAGGGGTCTCTAATTGCTTCTTGGCCTCTTATTGGCTCAGACCAAGCAGAGTCTATGCTTACCTGGCAAAAGAAACAGTGACCACGGAGGTGGTCTTCATAGCCGCATTGGGGAAGATCGCTCTCCTGGCACAGGTATAGTACCTGCCAACGTAATAAATAGTAAACCTCCCACTTAGCTGCTGAAGTGGAAAGGTCTTGGCTTTAAGACTTCTTTATGGAAATGGGAGACTTCTCCCTGGCTTGCCCCTGGGGCCTTATAGCTGAGGGCAAGAAAAATCAGGGGCATCTGGACCCCAAGCCTCTGGGCTTGGGCCTGCAAGTAGGATGCCTGCCAAAAGTTTTAGAAACATCTGAAGCCCCAGATGGGGGTGGAGGATGTTTTCTTGTAGTAGGGACACTTATGGTACTGGACTGACTCTCAGATTTGGAATTTCTTTTGGCTAATTTAGCTTGGAATATGGAAAAAAAATTTTAAAGCATCTAATTGGCAGAGGCTCCTGGGCCAGGGCCCCACTGGCCCATTTGTTAATTTGCCTATGTACTAGCATGATGACCTTCCTATATAGGTCATATTTTGGTTTGGAGAGGGGGATAGATGGTAATAAAGCAGTACTGAAAGCTTTCAATCTCAACCCTAGTGTTGGATACAAAGGACCAACTCATGGGATCATGCCAATTCTAGTTTATTGGATGAGATGTGAAGTTACTAATAAAATCATAAATGCAAACTTTGAGCTATGGGTGGTACTGGTCACCTTAGCATGCACGTGCACACGCGCGCGCACACACACACACACACACACTCATTTATTCAAACCCATGTCATTCAAACCCATGTAGTATACTGTATAGGAGCTGCTGTAGTGATTGTGAGAGCACTGGTTCAGTATATCCAAGGCCCTGGAGTCTGCTGGTGATGGTCAGCTTTCTTCAAGGTGATGTCATCTTCAGAAGGGGGTCGTCTGCTTGTCCTTCTGTCTTGGTAGGTCAAGTAATGGATGGCAGGGTGCCACTGAGGGTCACACTTCACTGCCTTTTATCTCATTCTGGCAGACTTGTGTGATCCCTCAGTATTATCTTGGCTACCCAATCCAGAGGTCTCTGTCCTATGTGGGTCTTGAGTAGTACATGATAGCTGTTAGTCACAGGGGTCTCTGCCTCCTGGTACCTGAAGTTTTAGGAGTCCACCCTTGACTTATTGACTTAATGGCTGTATTGTCATGGGTTACAGGAATAGTCCATAGGGTAAGTGCTCAGTTCCAATAATCAGTTCTTTAGCTTGATTAGCTTAAAATGGAGTCCCTTTGGTTAGGCTATTGTCTACTGATGAGCATCATTCGCTTGCATTCACTCAAGGGACCACCCAGTATAACAAATTGTATCACTTTACAATTACAATTTCAATGCAGTTTTAACAATAGTCCAGGGTGTAACTTCATTCTACAGGGAGTACATTCCTTAAGAGTTTAAAAGTATAAAATACAAAATGCCGTGGTAAAGATGAGACAAATGAAATATAAAGATGCACTGTGATAAATATATAAAAATGCAATGTGAGATAGTGAGGTTCAAAGACTACTGGGGACAGTAAATGAGTTATGTTAGCACAGGATATATTTACGGTCTTTGCAATGGATATTTTAGTTCTTCTGTTTTCTTTAGCGACACTGAGCTTAATTGATATATAGATATAGCTTCTAGGTTTCTTCTACAGAAAGCCACATTACCTTTCTGGCTTGCTCTGAGCCTTGCCACACCAATGCAATGACTGGGGGGCTGCAGGTAAGAAGGGGCTTCTGTTATATCCATGTCCAGAAGGGAAATGTACAAAGGGGACTTTCTGCTACACTAGTAGTTGTGCCACCTTTTGCACAATAGTCTATTGGTTAAAGTGTGCAATAAGGACGTGGAAGACAGCTTCAGCAGTAGGAGAGACACAATTGTGTAATGAACAGGGGGCAACTGGGGCATCAGTTTATGGGACCAAAGCACCTAACAATTTTGACAAAAGCAAAGTGAGAAAAGAGGAAGCAAAAGGAGCCAGATAGCAGCTTTGCTTCCTTCTGCTCTGTTGAGCAAAACAAGCCAGTTCCTCTCCCTCCCCTCTATTTCTGCAACACAAGACATGAGAAGCTAAAACATTACTGGGGTTGCATCTCCCCAGACCTAAAATAAGATGGGCAAGACAACCCTGAATTTTCTCCTATGCCCCTTCCAAGCTAAAATTAGCCAGGTTCAGGCAGCTGCACTTACTACAGAAGCAAATGCAGTTGCCCAGCTTCCAGAGCAGAAGGTAGCTTGCTTGGTACAGCATGAGGTGTTTTCCAGCAACACCTCTAAGTGTGATCCGTGAGCAACAGACACACACACATTTTATTCTGGACTAGTCTGGACTGTTATTCTAGACCTCCATTGTTGCAGGCTAGTGGTTCTCAGCCAGGGAGTCTTGGCACCTTGGGATGCTTTGAGATCCTTTTAAGGGTGCTGCGGGGTGCCACACAACAGGATTCATGGGATAAACCTGAAGACTTCACATAGGGATCCTTAGTGTTAAAATTATTCAGCCTGTGGGCTTTGCCACAGAAGAATGGCTTTGCTATTCTTCTCTAGTAAAAATAAATAAATAAATATAATTGGAAACTATGAGTGGGCATTTCCTGAGTGGGTGCCTCCAGGCTAAACCAGGGTCCCAGTACCTTTGCAAAGGCCATGTCACACGATCACAATAAAGCTGGATAGAAACAAGCTTCAGAGTTGTTACACAGTTTCGATCACTCATTTTGTAGCCACTGGTTGGCTCTTTTTATAACAGGAAGGACCTTTTTTACAGTGCGATAGTCACTTTGCACCTGCAGGCCCTTTTACAAGTTCACATTACAGCTGATGAGAAGCAGTGCTCCCTCTAAAGTGCAGCAATCTGTGAGCATGCCACTTTGGTCCGTGAGCATGCCACTTCGGTCCCGCCTCCCCCTTTCGGCTTGCGCTGCTTCAGAAACCAGAGGTGTCTGAGGGGCACCCTGCATAGAGCCCTATAAGGGTCAGGGACCCTGGGACTGTAGTGGAGGTGAACAGCCTTGTCTGGGGTCAGGGATGCCAGGGGACTGGGATGGATGGAGAGGAGCCTTGCCTAGGCCATCCCAGGGGACTGGGATGACATGTGGAACAGGGCCAGGGGCCTGGAGCCCAAAGGGGCTGGGGAGCGCATTGGGAGGTGAAACACTGAACTCAAAATATCCCAGAACTCCGGGCTGCAAGAATAAGAATTAGAGTTAGCTACGCTATTACAAAGTAATGTATTTATGGGGAACTACAGTTATTTCACACTGACAAGCTATCAGTCATGTAAGATTCTGTCAAGAGCTATTACAGAAGTCAGTAGGAGTCTGCGCACAAAGAAGGGAACCCCAAGTCCTATCTCAGGGGTGGGCAAAATACGGCCCAGAGGCTGAATCCAACCTGCCAGGCAAATGAATCCAGCCCACAGGCAGGCGCCCAATTAATTGCATCTGGCCTGGCCTGCAGCTGGCCCTACTATGCTCCGCATGGGGCCGAGCCCAGCACATTCCCCCTGGGACAGCGTGATACGCTGCCACACTCACCAGCAGGAGGGCCCCGGCCCCAGCCAGTGTGCACAGCTTCCAGGCAGGGCAACCACCGCTGCTTCAGGCTGCAACGGGAGCCCACATCAGCCCCAGCCCCCACCTCGGGGAGCAAGGAGGCACATGGGATCGGTGCTGGGGAGCGGAACAGTTCCCCAGCGCCAATCCCCAGCCCCCGCCTCCTTGCCTCACCTCACCTCACCTCGTGTCCAGCCCCAGCCTTGCCAAGGACACACATGGCAAGGAGCCACTCTGCCCCAGCCCCCACCCCCACCTCGCCTCGCTTACCTTTGTAAGTGTCCTATGCCAGCCCCGGTGCCTCCGCCATGCTCCACACCCAGCTCCTCTCCAGGCAGGTGCGTGGCATTAGTAAGTTAGTGTGCAGCAAGATTTTAAATCATGCACGGCACCTTGGAGGGGAATCTTGGTTGACCACTGTATGCGTGGGTCACCAGCAAATTGCACGCTATATGCAAAGCGTAGCAAGGGTCCAGGGTCCCATTTACACTTATTGCGTGGGTCACCAGCGAATTGCATGCTATATGCAAAGTGTAGCAAAGGGTCGAGGGTCCCCACTACATTTGTTGCATGGACGATCAGCAAATTACACCATATATGCAAGGCCTAGCAAGCGGCCAGAGACCCCCTTTACATTTATTGTGCAGGTCACCAGCAAATTGTGTGGCAAGGGGCCAGGCTGACCCCCTTACATTGATTGCGTGGGTCACCAACGAACTGCACGATGTACACAAGGCATGCCGAAGCAGGCAGGGTCCCCTTTACATTTATTGCGCAGGGCTCGGGCCCAGCGCTAGACCAGGGAGTCAGAAACCAGGCAGTCAGCGCGACGAGAAAGCGTCAGGCGAGTCACGCGCAACCGCCCCAGAGAACCCGGCTCAGGGGTGGTGAAGGGACCGAGTGCGCCTGCGCACTGGATGCCAGCTGAGGGAAGGAGCGCCCGCCCACCCCACCCCGCCCCTTTGGCCTGTGATGTCAGCGGCGCTGCCCGAGGCCCGCTCTGTTAGTCGTGGTGGAACTCGCGTGCCAGCCTAACTGTCCGCGCGTCACGTAATCAGGCGGGAAGTAGGGGGCGGGGCGGGCGGAGAGGGGTCGTGCTGTTGGTAAGGGGCTGGGGGTCGCGCGCCCCGCAGCGCCGCTATGACGCGGCCTCGGGCCCGCGCCCCGATGCTGCTCCTGCTCCTGCTTCTGCTCGTCGCGCTGCTGCCGCGCCCAGGCCTGGCCGGCTCCGGATCCGCGGGGCGGCCGCCCCCCGGGACCGGGGGGGGGC
>NW_005842433.1:574910-579641 GCF_000455745.1 Alligator sinensis
CGGAGCCGCGAGGGGAGAGGAAAACAAAGATGGGGGAGAGAGGAAGGCGAGGCAGCCCAGGAGAGACGGGAGGTCTGCAGGCCTGTTTCCTGGGAGCCACCTTTCTGCCTCGAGAGAGCGGATGAGCTGGGAGGAAAGATGGCAAGGAAAGGCCGAGCGGGGATCTGAACACCCGTCAGGCACGCTTTAATACGCGTTCGCGTATTGTAATGCACGTTACAGCGTCACTGAAACAAACCATGCTCCACAAAAGAGGTGAATGTGCATTAAGTGTCACTAAAACTGTAAGCTCCTATAGACATGTGGAAATCCAGCGTGTCGGAGCAGACTCAGTTAGTTGAGTGTCACAGCAGGGAGATTGAGGCGCTGTGGCAGCTGTCTGTGTTGCATGTATCAGCATCGCCACGCTGAAAAAATGACAGTGGGGTGCTTTGAAATAAAACCGGTTTGATGAGCTTTAGTTCAAGGCACCCCACTGCCATTTTTTCAGCTTGGGGACTGCTGATGCACGTCACACACAGGTGCTTTTAATTAGCTCTTGACACCCCTGACCCACGCACTAGTTGCCAACCAAGGTGCATGCGTACGTGGCCGTGCACAGTTTAAAATCTTGCTGTGCACAAACTTATTAATGCCTTGCACCTGCCCAGAGAAGAGCTGGGCTGTGGCTTCCTGGAGAGGAGCTGGGCGCAGTTTTTCCTGCCCAAGTGCAGGGGGGCTGGACCTGATGATCTGTAAGGTCCTTTCCAGCCCCTAACAACTGTGAAATTAATTAAACTACCTGGCACCATGTCCCCACACCACATATAAAAATGCCCCCTGCTATTTAGTAAATGCTCATTAAGACAGGCTAACATACATTTTCTTAGTACCTCACAATAGAAGTACTAGATTTAATGCGTGTGAGCTGAAGTGTGTTAATGCACATGTATTCACACCCTTAAATGCTGATGGAAGAAGGTTTGACCCACCTGCAGCCCCTGGGCCTGTTCTTGCCAAGGAAACCAGACTGGTTAAAAAGGAAAGAAAAAAAAAAAAAGTTGTGAAGTATTGCTGGTAGCATTGGAAGAGGGTAGGAGAGCAGCCTGGATGGGACCAAACAGTAGTCACAAAGCAGAGAAGAATTGGAATAAGCAGGAGCGAGGGCTTTATTTACTCCCAGAGTCAGTTTGATTCCAGCAAAAGGGGACTTACTGTACTCCCTATAGGTAGCGTTGTTTCAAAGGACTTTGTAGCCACGCTGGAATAAGCCATCAAACCTCACGTTTAAAAAAAAAAAAACCTATTTATAAAGAATTTAAAAATTCAGTTGCAGAAAATTAATTAATTGTAAACTACAAATTGAACTAGACAAGATGAACATGAGCTTACGTTTAAAAGTGCAGGTAGAATTATCTGTATTGCTATTGCTCTCATGAAGTAAGCATAAGGTAAACATCGGAGTTTTTTTTTTTTTTTTTAAATCATGACAGTTTAGGAGAATAACAAACCTCATGCCCAGCCTGCTTTATGCCAGCTGAAGCCAAACTTTGAAGTTGGGGGGGGGGAATTCTAGTTGTTGAGTACGTGTGTGAAAGTGCTAAAATACATAGTCATGAGCACTGTAGAACCAGTGAAGAATAATGAAGAGTAAGATTTGATTTGTGCAGTAAATAAGGTGTGGGCATATGCCTCGATGATCATTAAAAATATTGAATACAGTTTAGGTGAACATAATTCTGTTGTGCAGCATAAAGCAGAAATATTGTAGGGGAAAAATGTTACTGAGTGATACCTAACATTTGACACCTTCTCTGACAAGTTGACACTTTTTCTCTTGTGGTTGAAAATTTGCAGACCTCTTTCTCTTTTCCAATAATTGTAGTGCTGACTTTGTGCATGTTAAAAAATAAGTAAACCACAGCAACATTTTCAAAGCTTCATATGTCTTTGTGGTTAATAGGTGAATCTTAACCTTATGTATGCAATACTCTGAAAAGTGTATGTGGTCTCATTCTTAAGACAAAATGCCCTTCATTTTCCATCGCTAACATAGCACAAAACAAAATGGGCACTTTGTGGCCTACTTATGGCTCATTTAAGTCTTTCACAAGACTTATGTGGCAGCCACATATATTAAAATAACGGTCACAAACTGGCAGAGGGTAGATTCAGGCTAGACATCAGGAGGCGCTACTTCACTGTCAGGGCGGCTAGGATATGGAACCAACTTCCAAGGGAAGTGGTGCTGGCTCCTACCCTGGAGGTCTTTAAGAGGAAGGTAGATGAACACCTTGTCAGGGTCATTTGACTCCAGTACTCTTTCCTGCCGTGGCAGGAGGTCAGACTTGATCTGCTCAGGTCTGTTCCGACCCTCCAACTATGAAACTATGAAAATTGAAACGATACAGAGAAGATTAGCATAGCCCCTGTGCAAGGATGACACAAATGTGTGAAGTGTTCCATATTTTAAAAAAAAGTCTTTCTCCTGTCTATTTTTGGGGGGGAAGGAGGAAGGGGCAGCAGGAAGGAAGCAAACCCTCAAATATGACCTCTTCCAGATTGTATGTATCCAACATACTTACAAAAGCTATATTAAGAATGTTAACTTTGCAAAGTCAAATGATTGAAACCTAGGAAATGCAAAATAAAATGAACTAAGCAACCTTAATTTGACCTTTTTATATATTTGTACCATAATGGCCTTTGGTACGCTCATGTGGTGTTTCTTCCTGTGCACACATCAGTAACACTCATCGTAAGGAAGCTGTTCAGAACTTTGTGTAACCACGTCCTTTTCACTGGATGGCATCTAAATGCTCTGCTGAGTACAGCTTTACTAATTCTGCCATGGAAGGACCATGAATAATATGACACAAATTGATCTATCCAGACATTTATTGCAAATTTTATTCACAATTCTTGTAAGAATAAGTCTCATTGGTTTAAAGATGGGGAGCTTTAGCTGTAATTTGTGAAGTATCTTACTTATGTATGCTTTAGTGACTGGATAACCAATTGGAGAAATAGCTTTCTTGTGAAAGTACCTGAGTATTTTATAATATCACTTTATAAGTTAAAAGTAGTACACAGACACTTCCTGACTAAATTCCTAGGAGGAAAATGCATAAATGCTAGCTGTATTTTAGGCAGACAAGGTTCTTTGAGTAAATGTGATATTTTTTTATTAGATCAACCCAGACTTTGGGAAAACCAAGGAAACTGGGATGATGCCTTTGACTGGTGTACTTTTAATTTTGACAATCCACTATCCCATCCTCACTGTCTCTGTACCATTCATTTTGACAGCAAATGAGGCAGGAGTCCTGAATCATCTTCATTTCCTACTCAATCCTGACTCCTTGATCAGGAGTTCTGGATTCAGAGTACAGACTCCTGCCCCTTGAAGTTAAGAAGAAACTGGTGTCAGTAGTATACTGATATTCTGTATATGAACCAGCTGCTAGAGGAATGTGTGACAGGCTTTGATAGATTCACACTTAACTACTTGCTGAATTACAAAAGAATTACAGAGGCAAGGTAGTGGGATAGAAGTGACAGAATTAGAGGCGTACCTGGACACATCTGCACCTTGGGAAGTGTCAGTGGCTGAGCCAGCGATGAAGTGGCTTAGGATTTAGAAAATTCTGCTATTTTTTTACCCTCCCCTACTCGGTCTGGGCACCCAGGAGTGATGCTGCAGTAGTCCTCCCTTAGCCATGCTACTGGAGTCGTCCTGGATTTTACTTCTGACTGTGGAGGGGGGTTTGGTTTACTGTTAGATAATGAAACCAAAGCATGTGCGTTTGGCTTGTTTATTCTTTTTCTTGCCATTCAAAACTGACCATGGCATGTGATATATGTTGAAGCAGTCTCAGAGGTTTAAGAATTTAGGTGTCCAGGCAGTCCAAAAAGAAATTTGGAAGTCTTGCTGACCTCCATTTTCCATGGTTCAAGAAATAAGTGGTAAGTTGTATAGGTTAGAAACTTTTTTTTTTTTTTAATTCTAAAGTGTTAATACCCTGTTACTATCTCGCTGAGTATAGAACAGTTGCAGCATGGGGCTGAGTCTTAATGCCTTAGCATCACTTCTGTCCCACTACCTTGATGCAGTAGCACCGGTAGGTCGAGTTTGTGTGTCATAATAATCGCAGTTTTCCAGAAGGCCTGTGTTGGTCTTTTATGGTGACATGCTACTAGATTTTACGACACTAGACACAGCTGCCTCCAGCTGGTAAGTCTGTTGTGGTGGATGGAGGTGGGGATGGTAGGGGCATGGAGGAGACAGATCAATGCCCCCGCAACGAGGGAGGGATTGGGGCTAGGGCTCAGATCGGGGAGAGGCAGGCATCAGGGGCTATGGGGAATTTTAGCGTGTCTGCAGCCCCCCCATAACCCTTGCTCTGCAGCCCGCCCTGATCTGGGAGCACACGCTCCCCACCCCCCATGCCCTGCCGCAGCTCGTCCTGGAGCCGCAGGAAGGTTGGAGTGGCTCCCGCTGCTGCATGCTGTTTGTCTGGAGGTGGCAGAGCAGCTCCGCCCCGCACTCCCCCGCCCTGGCTGGGCAAGTGGCGGGAAAGCGTAGCCCCTACTCCCAACACCTTCCACCACCCATCCAGACCACAGCCCAGCCCAGCCCACCTCACGCAGATCCAGGGGCACACTCCCACTCCTGTGTCCTCCTGGACCAGCGGCAAGAGCTTCTGGAGGAGCCACCAGACAAGCAGCTCCTGGACCAGTGGTGCACAGCTG
>NW_005842433.1:579760-589247 GCF_000455745.1 Alligator sinensis
AGCTGGAGGCAGCTGTTTTGAGAGTCCTAAAGGAACCAATCCCCTATGTGTAACATTGTTCGTATGGGAAAATTGGTTCCAAGTTATGACCGTTTGACTTATGACATGGTTTTCAGGAACCAGTTGTGTCATAAGTCTGAGGACTGCCTGTACAGTCAACGTACATTGTTTTTGTATGTTTTTTCTATAAATATGGGTAGCGACTGAACTAACAGAAGCACATTTTGTAGGCCGCTGCCAAACTCTTCTACGTGCAATTTTTAAAATATATATGTACGAAGCCATACACAAGTTTTTGGTCAACAATAAGAAGTTATGTTCTCCTTTTTCTTAATGTATAGGTTAAGTCTAGTGGCTTCAGGTGGGGAGCAATCACCCCTTCTTTGTCCTTGGTTTAGTCAGAAATAATTGTAGGTAAAATCTGCAGTATGAACGACTTGGATTTCACTGGGCATCTGGGATGTTTAGAAATCTGAAAATCAAGCTATTTTTTGATGGATATCACTTGAAAATCCAGCAGTCTGGGAAAGTAGGGCAGCCACAATCCGCTTTAAAACTTAAGTTTTTATTATTGATATGAACATTTTCTAAATCCTAACCATGTGGGAAACAATATAACCATACTCTGGGCTTATCTATGGGCATTGCATCACTCCATTTAAAACCTTTTTTTTAAGCACATTAGACCTAGGCTGAATAGCCTTTCTAGCTTTTAAAAGATAGGATTCTTTTATACTTAAAGGGTGCAGACCTGATCAAAAGTGAACCTCTTCCTGTATATTTGCAGATAACAGCTCCTTTTAAAATATTTTAGACTACCACCACAACATTGCAGTGATTTAAAGGCATTAATAAAAAAGAAATAGCACCTTTAGATAAACTAGTCTGTTTAGACCAGACCTTAAATGGTTATAAAATCTTAAGATTAGCAGATGTGACCATGTATATAGCAATAATGCTATTCCTACTCAGTTTTCAAAACCTGTGGCAGAGTGTGATCATCATCTACAAGCTTGTCAGTCAGGAGATGCCATTCACTGCTGGATTAAAAGAATTCACAATAGTTGTAGCAGAAGAAACTTATGAGACTTCACTACGTTTGTACAGGCAAAAGTATTTGGGATTTATCTTATTTCTGCTGTAGATGAAATGAACCAAAAATAGATTACTTTATAAATCCATAAGAAATGATATTTTGCCAGTTTTTGTACTTGATTACAATTGTGTATCAAAATATCAATTGTGGTGTTTGCTTTCTTTTTTAGTGTCTCCACCAACAAATGTTGAAATGGAATCCTTCAACTTCAAGACTTTATTGCGCTGGGATTACTCAAGCATGGTTCCAAATGCTCGTTTTACTGTCGAAATCAAACCCTATCAGTAAGTTTCTGTGCTTCCTGTAGCTTTTTCCTTAGATGGCATATGTGGTGATACTCCAGGATAAATATTTTTATTTCCACGTAACAAAATTGTGTGATCCATATGGAGCTCAGTGGAAATTGACATTTTTTATGTTTTCTCTCCCACGCAATATAATATTCTGTCCACAGAAGTTATAGTTGCTTTTCATCTGTTTTACAGATTAGGGTACTATGCGCAAATCGGCAGCTGCGTGAACATTTCACGTCATCATTGTGACCTCTCTGAGAACATAACCGATCCATTGCTCTCACACTGGGCTAAAGTTAAAGCTCATGTTGGTTCAGAAGAATCCAGTTTTGTTGAATCTAAAGAATTTATTCTGGCTAACCAGGGTAAGTGGTATTGTAAGCCAAAATTATAAATGTAGATAAGTGATTTGAGATTTTTTCACATGAAATTTGTGGTATTTCTGCTAAATCTAAAAAACAAGAGAAATATTTTTTGTGCAATACTGTTTGCTTGAGAATTTAAAAATACTAACTTAAGGAGTCAGGTTAAAGGTGTGCATAACCGGTTAAAGGCTGCAGACAAAGCAGCTTGATGCAGCCGGTCATTGTCCATTGGAAGCCCATGAATTTGAGTCTGACTATAGTTTCTAGTCTGTAGAGCAGGGGTTGGCAATTATTTTGGCTAGAGGGCCGCTTAGGGAGTTTCAGTGCGTTGTCATGGGTTGGGTCATCACCCTCCCTCTGCCCCCGCAACAGCTTACCAAAACTCCCTAAGTGGCCCCTGCACAAGCCCAGCAGTTGGGATGGGACCACAGGCAGATGGGAAACAGCATACAGGAGCAGGACAGGCAGGCAGGGCTAGAGCCAGGGCTGGGATTGGGATTGTGAATCAGTAACAGCACAGGGCCTGAGGCAGAGTCTCAATCTGCTTCTTACACATCCCTGCTGTAAATGCTGGTTCCGCAAGTAGGGGCGTACAGGCTCTGACCCGGGCCTGTGCCCCTGGCCCTGTGCTGTTCCTGCCCAGTGATCCCGAGGTTTTCATTGAGACCAGCCGGGACCTATGAGGGCAGGGTGCACAGCTAGGCAAACAGGATGGGACAGGTGGGCAGGGAGCTACATCTGGGAGTGGGATGGGTGAGGCCAGGGATCAGGATTGCAGGGCAGTGCCAGCATGGGGCTGAGGCCCAGGGAAGAGTTATGATCTGTTCCCCTCATGCCCCTGCCCATGGAATTGGGACAGCACGAACATTCGGGCAGCTGATCATGGCTCTTCTCCAGCCCCGCCCTGTCACCACCCTTCAGTCCCAATCTCCGGCCTCGTCTGCCCAACCTGCTCTTGGATGCAGCTCCCACGCCGCCCATGGCCACAGCTCGCCTGTCTGGCCGCACACCCTGTCCACATGGGTCCCACCCTCAGTGATGGATGCGGGGTGGACAGGCTGGGGTGCCCATGCAGTGCAGCGGGCAAACTGCTCTATGCTTAGGCTCTTAGTATAACTTTAGGCCTTCCTGGAACTAAGCAATTAAATTGTACAGAATGCCTTGTAAGGCACTGGGAAAAATGAGTGCTGTGATTAGTACAGTGGGATAACCAGGGACAGTAGTTTCCCTAGAAGGAAAGGAACCAAAACCAGAATAGAATTGGAGTACCTTATCTAAAAAAGATAGGGTAATAAACTTGAGTATTGGACAGTTTGAGATGAGAAAATTACAGAAGTAGTGGACAAAGAGACGGTGTGTATTCTGTGTTGCCACCGTTGGGAGACGGGAGCAACCTTGGAATTCTTGCTTTGAGTAACAAGGAATCCAGAAACTAACATCCCACACACCCAGGACAGGATCTGAGGATGGTACCACCTAAGGTCACTGTTGTAACATCTGAAGGAACCGCTTGCCAGGTCGTAGTACAAGGATAATAAGCTTATAATAAGCCGAGGTGTTACTAATAAAGTTCACTTGATACCAAATCAGACGAAGGGCTGTGTCAGTCATTGGGGGTCTCTGGTAAAAGGAATCCTGGGGCAACAGGCAGCAGGGCTGGGTCTGGCAGCAGCAACCAGAAGAAGTCAGCACTGAGACTGCCAGAAAATTGAGTCCGGCTGCTGTGCTGCCCCAGCCATGCTGTGCACTTGAGGACGGTGGACCAGCCACATGTGCCATGATGACCTCCTCCCTTCCCCCCCCCCTACCAATGGCCAAAGGTCCTGCTGCGGGCTGTACAAAATGCCATGGTAGGCTGGATCTTGCCTGCAGGCCATATTTTGCCCACCCTAGTAACAGAAGTTTTGCTGCTCAGGGTTGAGGGCCTGAACACAGCACAGCTTAATTACATATCATTGTTGTCTCAGGCAGAAGGCTTTGAAAGCCTTAAGTGAAGAGCAGCAATATGACAAGATCACGAAGATCAACAGATAACTCAAGAATTGGTGCTATAAAAATCAGGGGTCAGCATCTTTATGGTCCACAAGCCAGATGTGGCCTGTGAAGCAATCTTTTTTGAATGCCTGGAGAAATAGCATTTTTGGATTAAGGCTGGCACAAGCAGTAAGAGAGAATGAAGTGAGACTGTTCAGAGGAACTTGTAATTTCCATGCCTGGTTGAGCACTGAGGATGGAAAGTCAGATAAATGTGGGTTTGGCGATGGCTAAAGAAATATCAGAGAGTCAAAGGATGGACAACAAGGAGAAAATGCTAAAGCTGATGAGAATGTTGATGGACTCATGGTTAAGGATGGGGCTGTATTTAATATCCGTGATCTAAGGGAATGATTTGTAGGAAACGATTGAAACATTTGTATACCGATGACTGGAGTTTAGGGAACAAAATTTGAATTATTGGCATGAGTATGAAAATTGGTTAAACTTGGATGTAGCGATCACAAGGAAACTGCACTTCAAATAGAAGAAAAAATAATAGGTCTGTAGGCTTTAAATTTCAAAGAGCAAACCTTTATAAATTAATACAACTATGTACTAATATCAGCTGGATTGAGGCACTCACAAACAGACTTGAATGCAGAGAGGTCTAGAAATTTCAGCATTTTTAACAGGACGAAAAATCGGGGATCTCTGTTTCAGGGAAGGGACTTGAGACCAACTGGAGAATAAACATTTCATTAAATATAGACGCAATGGGCAAAAAGCCTACAATAAATGGAAAAAGGACTGTTATCTGGAAGTATCAGAATTTCAATGTACTTATATTGTAAAATAATTCCAGCTATACTGTGTACCTAATGTTAAATGCTTTGGACTTCTTCAGCATGAATAGTACTTGTGAGATTTAAATTGGTATGGAAAAGTGCCTCTGGCTTTATTTAAATTCCTTTTAACATCTATTAAGGTAACATAATTATATCTGTATTCCAGTGTCCAGCATTACAATGCTTTTTTCATGACTAGGAATAAACCCAACCTTTCTGGCTTGTCATTCTTTTAATTTCTGATAAGATTTGTTATTTTTAACTTGTGACCTTTGTTTTACTGTGGTATTGACTTAGTCTGTGCATGATACTAAATGACCTCATCATTTAGTAGGGCTGTGTTTCATGCTCTACCTGGCACTCTGTTTATCTTATTTATAGTAGCAGTTAAAAAAAAGTCAATTTTAAGGCTTCATCTAAGTTGTAAAATAGCATTGGTTTAATTTTAGTTGCTTTCAAACTAATACAAATCCACATGTAGATATTTGTTTCGGTTTAAAAGTGATTTATTACATACTAGTTTATACCTAATAATGTGAGCTCAAATGAAAAAGCTACTAGAAAATCATAAGGATATCTAAACTCATAGATAGGGCCTAGTTTTGCCCTGCTGTATATCCAATTTTAAGTCTGTGCATTTAACGTTTAATCATTTAGACTGTTTTGCCATTTTTCAATCCTTGTTTTTGGCTGTAAGCTGCTCAGCAGACCTTTCTGTCTTGTTTTCTCATTGTTGTTGGCCAATTTTTCTAGATTTTACATATCCAGAAACCTAGAATCCAGTGCTTCCAAAACTTTTTTTCCTCAGCATGACCCAATTTATGACTCCATTTCCTCAGCATGGCCCCTCACTCCCAACTCTCACAGCCCTCCCACAACCCCAGGTGCCCCTCACTCCCCACCCACAGTCCCCTGACCCTGGGGGTGTTCCTCATGCCCAGGCCCTCAGCCCCTACCTCCCCCCACCCCACCCCACCAGCGCCTGAGCCCCAGCTGCCACCCACATGAAGCAGCAGCTGCTGAGGCCAGAGCACCAAGCCCAGCTCCCCATCTTGCCATACCCTGTTACCTCCCCCATGGGCAGCACAGTCAGAGCAGAGCCTGTGGTGGGTGGGTGCAGGGAGGATGCAGGTTGCCCGCTGTAAGCTTGGGGCTCCCAGCCCTGTTGCCCTTCCCCTGGGCCTCTGCAGCCCAGTGGGCAGGACCTGGTATGGGAGAGAGCATGCGCCATGACCTCACTCGCTGACGTTGCGAGTCCATTTGGGGTTGCGACCCGCAGTTTGTGAACTGCTAGTATATTTCATTCTCGATATTACTGCTGTTACATTAACAAGATTCGTCCCACACCTCCTTTCTTCAACGTTCCTGTTATTGGATTGCTTCTTAAAATTCTGGCATGTCTTTTGAAAGTTTCTCAAAACTTGTTCTGTACTTGAGTTTGTTTGGTTTTTTTTCACATCTCATTCTGTATCAAAATTTTCAGACTAATAAGAGGCACAATTGTGTTTCAGGTAAAATAGGTACACCTACACTGACTGTTTTAACTCAGGGCAATGAACTGAAGGTTGATATCTTCCACCCTGCCTGTCTACCTGAGAATCTTCTTGAGTCTTGTGAGGAAGTTGACTATCTAGTGTATTTTCAGGACCATGAAAATCAGGTACTTTTTAGATTATATATTTGAATAGGACAGCACATTTTATACAGGAGATCTGTTAACAAATAATCTTTATTTTTATTTTAACTTTAAGTTATATCCACCACAATTGAACTTGGATTTCAAGAAATTATTAAGAATTACATTTGGAAGCTGAAGGCATGATATTTTAATGTAGAGGCCTAATCCATTCTCTGTGAATGTTCATGGCATGCAGTCCATTTATTTCTGTAGAAGCTTTTTTGTGTGTCCCCATTTAGTCACCTAATCTATCAAGGTTTTCACTTATCATTCCTTGTTGTGTTGAGTACCATGGTTGAAATAGTGGGAGTACTTGTATCCTCCTTATTCAGTAAAATAGTTCATTGTTCTGTCCTTTGTACTTAATTTACATTTTTCAAGTATTGCTTTTAAGTTTTTTTAAATTTTAAAAACACCCCCCAAAATGTGTTTTCTTGCAGACTAAAGAACTTAAGACAGACTTGGAATCATGTGAGGAGCATAAATGCAGTATAAGCTTTTTAGTTCCTTCTACAGGTTTAACCTACTGTGTCTCAGCTAAAGTTAATTCATGGTGTGAAATGCGTGGTGACCGGTCAAATGAAACTTGTGTTCATGTTCCTTTGAAACTTCAACTAGGTAAAAAACTTTTTTTTTAATAACCTGATCTGCTATGTCCAAAAAAATTGATGCAATGGATGTTGTAACACTTTATAACATTTGTGACCAGCTTTGTGGTTTTCTACTTGATTGGTACCATAATGTTTTGGTTATGTTGGATAATTAACAAACAACAAAGGTACCAGTAGGCAAGTTCTATAGTTCCAGAAGCTTCATACCGGTCTTCCTACAAGTGATTTACTTGACCAGGTAAAACATGCAGAGTTGAGGAATAATAAACATGAAAAATTAGAGCAAGCGTATACATTTTCTTGAGAAGAATGAGTAACCTTCTTGTTGCATGTTAAATATAATATTGTGGCACGGCACTGGACACGTTTACCACTTTAAAAGAGCCAGGCTTACTGCGGAGCCCTGACAGGTGAGGCCAATGCAGCTAAGGAGTCAGCAGACTCCAAGGCTGACAGCTAGGGTGGATTAGGAGATGCCTCACATGACTGATGAGGGGGCAGCTGACTGGCAGGAACCTGGGCTGAGACAGGGCATGAGTTCAAGCTGGGAGGATGGCTGCAACACCAGAGGAGCTGAGGGAGCATCACTCGCCAGGAAGAAGACACCAGCTCCTGAGGACCATCTGTACCACCATAGGATAGGATAGGAACTATTAGGGAGGTAAAGGTTCCTAGGGACCCAGAGTGGGGTCCACATCCTTGCAAGGAGCTGAGCGGTGCCTGTGAGAAGAGCTAGACCAGTCCAGAGGGAAAGAAGGCTGCATACCTAGAGCCCCAGGAGAAGGCAGGCCTGCCCTGGGAGAGAGGGGCAGAGGTAACTAGGGCCTAGAAAGAGGCTAGGCCAGCTCAGTGAAAGGTCACAGGCTGGGAGAGGGGAAGAACCAGACCAGTGCAAAGAGCAGGGCAAAGTCATCAGGCCACAGAGATTGACTAAGTGGGGCCACAGAGCTAAGGCCAGTCCATGTGAGATTGGGTACAAGGCCAAAGCGTACCTGAACAGCAGGGGTGGATATGATCCAGAAAAAGAGGTACCTCAAGGGGGCCCATGAGGCAGGACCCAGGATGGGAGAGGGCTAATGGCCAATGTTACTGGCGTTGAGGACCTTGACTGGCCTGGGCCTGGGCCTATCTGGGCCTAAAGGGTGAAATAGACCACTGCAGAGAGCCTGACACCTCAACTGGCCTGGTAACAGGGCCAAGGCCTCAGGGAGGCAGAAAGTCCCGATGGAGTGGGACTACTACAGAGAAGTAGGGACCAGGGCCATCATAGCTCGTGGCAGTCATCCAAGGAGTATTGGTAGTGGATGGGGTCTGGATAAGGGTTGGGGCCAGGAAAACTGTGACGTGGAGTCAGGGCCAGAGAGCTTGATAACACCAGCCCAGGAGAGGGCCACAAGGTGGCCCCCAAGGGAGGCCCACAAGGAAAGATAGTAAGACCAGATAGGCCTGATGATGGCCCTGGGTAAAACCAAAAACCGCACCCTGCTAAAGTTGGTTGACATGGTGGGACTGCCTGTTGCAGGGCAGCCCCCAGTAAATGCCCTGCTTATGTCACTCCAGTGAAAGGTGAGGGTGGGGTGCTGGAAAACCTCAGCCCCCACTGCCTTGTGGGTTACCCCATGGAAGGGGAAGGCTAAGGAAGCTCACCCTTTCAGAAAAGTGAGGGGCAGAAAGGAAGAGCATCTGGGCCATGGGGTCCAGCTGCCCTGGTAGGGATGTGAAGAGGCCTAAGCAGAACAGAGCCAAGTCTGAAGGGGCCTGAGCAGAGCCATGTCTGGATGAAATAGAGAAGGCCTGAGCAAGCTGGAGCCAGGTCTGTGAGGGGGAGAAGGCCTGAGCAAACCAGAACCTGGTCTATGTAAGATGAGATAGGCCTGAGCAAGCCAGAGGTAGGTTTAGGTAATACTGAGGGTCTAAGCAGCCCTGAGTCAGGTTTGAGGATGATTGAGAAGGTCTAGATAGGAGTGAGCCAGATCTGAATGTAGCTGAGGACAAAGCTGAAGGGCCTGAGTAGGGTCTTGAGTTGAGTTAATAGGCCCAAGATGAGTTGAGAGGCCAGAGTTAAGGAGAACAGCCTAGCTGAGGACTGAGTTATAAGGTGGCCCAGTAGGAGCACAAACCAGATGTGAATAGAGTAAACCAGATATGACAGTAGAGTGAACTAGATATGATGACTGAGTACAGCCCAGCATAGGCATGAGTCGAGCTGTATCCCAGCTGGGGGCAGTAATCAGATGTGATAGCTGAATACGTTCCAGTTAGAGGCATGAGCTAGAAGGTGACCCAGCTGTGGGCATGAACCAGATGTGACAAACTGTATGCCATATGTGAGGCATGGGACATGGTGTATTGGAGGTGAGGAGCCATGTGTTTGGCTCATAAGGCCACAAAGAGTAGTCGGTACAGTTACAATCAGGGCAGCCTCCCACGGTGTATATATTTACAGGAACAACAAGGCATGGTGGGCGAGTATGGGGTGAACTGTCCTGAGAACAGGGTGGGAACAGAATCTTTTTTTTGGGTGCCCTGACACCACCCTGTCACAACTATGTACATATAGTGCTGAGAGTTTAAGGGTGGTGAGGGGTGGGTTTTTGTTTTGTTTTGGGGGGGGGGGGGGGG
>NW_005842433.1:589257-595812 GCF_000455745.1 Alligator sinensis
GGGGGGGAGTTGCTGCTGTTAGAGTGGTGTTGTAGGCATGATGCCTCGAATTATGAAAGGTAAGGATTTTTGTTAATATTTGTTAATATATGTAATATTACATAGATGTGCGGTGTAATTCTTGCTCTCTGCTTTATGTTGGTGAAGCCTCAGCTGGCATGCTGTGTCCAGTTTTAATATCACACTTATATGAAGATGTAAACAAATCAGTGTCTCAAGGAGAGAAACAAGAACAGGTGCTTTAGGATTTTTAGATTATAAAAGAGAGTACAGAGGAAATAGGTTGTTAGGAATTATGATTATTTGTTCTCTGGGTCCCTCCAGTGAAACGGAAGTATTTTAGTTGTATTTGCAGCAGGAAGAAGGGCACATGGACAAGTTACCATGAAACTAAACTAAAGCAGGAAGAGCTTGTATGTAGATTTATTTGCTATAAAGGTTGAGAGTCATTTCTATTTTAATATTATCTAGATGTTACAGAAATGTGTTGATTAACAACAAACTTTGTTCTTACTTTCAAAATTAGCAAATATTGTAATTGGGGCTGCCACTGTCCTTGCTTTTGGACTAATTTTGGCATCATACCATGTTTACAACCAGCTAAAGAAGAAAAATATTAAACTTCCCAAGTCTCTGGTAAGTTCTCATTACTGTTCAATAATAATAGTATTTCATTTATTAAAATCCAACAAACTCAGTCTTATAATCAGTATATTATTTGAAACTCCTAAGAAGCAGCATTTAGGAGAGGAATAAACAGAGCAGCATACAATAGAACTAAAATGTTAACTCAAGTATGCTTAATTTCTATATAGGCTATGTTAAGTAACTCTTCTTTCTTATAACTGTATGGATCCTTTAAACTTCTGAGTCTTGTCTATTGTCTCATCTTCCGTGATCTTATATATATACTTAGGATTTATAAGCATTTGTAAGAATTTACTCTATTTCTTTCAACAGTAGGCTTCACCTTTTTAACTGAGTTGACTCCCAGTCGATTGTTTTCAAGAATTTAGCAGTCCAGGTGCTTGTTCACAGATGTGTTCCAATGTTAATGCACTGGTCGTACATAGATCCTAATGGGAGACTCAGGCTGTGTACACATGTTCAGATGATCTGGGGGAATTCTCCCAGGTCTGTTTCCTGGTAGAAGAACTTAGACTCCTGTACGGATATTCAAATGCTGAGCCCTGGAAGAGCAGAGAGCTTACAGTGCTGACACTGAACAGCCAAGGGGCTCTTGTGCATATATCTGTGTTCTCTGCAAGTGCCCTCAGTCAGTCTGAAGCCAGGTAGAGTAAGGCATAGGGCAGCCCTGATTTGCTGACCCAGACTGTTTAGTGTCAGCCTGCCTCTTCTGCAGCACAATGTGAAGGGATTGTGAAGTGGATGTGTTCTGCTCCCTGCTTGACTGGAGCAGTAGAGTCCAGTCCAAGCAACACACTGTCTCTTGGGTGGTGGGGGGCACCAAACATCCTGAGATGCTGGAGGACTATGCTTCAGCTTCTCCCACAAGGGAAACTGTACAGACATTTGCTTGCCCAGGAGAAAGACTTAGTCTGGAGAAGAGAATGAGGGGGATTTGATAAATCGTCAAATACCTGAAGGACATTTACAGAGACAAGGGTGATAATCCTGTCCCCTGTGGCCACAGAATCATCTAGGAACAATGTCCTCAAACTGCTGCCAGGAAAATTAGGGTGGAGATTAGGAGGAACTTTCGGACTGTGAGGTAGTCAAGCATTGGAACAGGCTACCTAGAGATCTTGTGGAATCTCCATCCCTCTAATATTTTCTATATAGGTTAGGCAGACACTTGGCTGGAATGGTTTATTCAGGCCTGGATTATATGAGCCCATGAGGTCCCTTTAAAACCCTACTTTCCTAGGATCCTATGACCCACACATGAATCTCTTCAGTCTTTTAGCTTTCAGGTGATTTGCAAGAAGCAAGGTATCCTTGATATGAAGGAAACTGTTATTGCTTCAGATAGCTTAGATTTTATTTGAGATGTATTTCTGGTCCCTAGGTGTTGGAACTTGTACATAGCTTTCATCTACAAGACTGAAGAATCTTATCTGGAGGTAATGAAGCAGAAGTTGATAGCCCTGGTGTAGACAAGAGTCAAGATAGTTTTAGTACCTACATTTTCATATCTTGTCAATTTCAACATCCCATAGTCTTACCATTGGCCCCAGGCACAACTTTTCAGTCATGTTTAGGTCTTGTACCCGCTCATGGTGCCAGCCCTCAATTCTAAATTAAGCTGTCTTTAAGGAAGTTGTTGGTTAAAAGTTCAGTAAATTCTCATTCATAGACAGACTGTTTGAAATTTTTAGCTATCTAAGTGGAAAAGATTATGTATATAATATCATTGCTCTCAGTTATTTTCTTCCAGCTCACAAGTCTGACATGCTGGCATTCCTATTGGAATAATGTGTCAGTCAGATCAATGAAATTACACACCCATCATGAACACAATCCTAAATTTTAATTTTTCCCTCACACTATTGTAGCAAGATGCTTAATTTCTGTTCAGGATTTATCCTCCTGTAATGAAGTCTTTCCATCCACGGGACCTTAATTTAACCATTTCTGGTATCCTGCTCCCTTCTGTGTTCTCCCCAGCTGCCCACCAAAAATAAAATTCCTTTGTTTCCTGTTCCATTTAGCAGCTGAGCGGTATGGTAGAATCTTTGTCAAGGAGCTTGGGGGGAGCTGTGTGATGTCAAGTCTCACTCTATCTGCTGTCTTCTGTAAGGACAAGGTCTTACTGAAACCACATCCAGTTCGTTCAAAGGTTTCTGCCTCCTTAAATCAGATTATCTATCAGCTGGTATTTTTTCATAAACTGCATACTTACAAGGGTGAGGCGCCAAATTCTGTCAAGGGTCAAGAGACCTGCATAGTTCAGAAGTTTCTACAAGTGCCCTTTCATTCTTTGTATGTATGCATGCAACAGTTTATTTTGGCTTGGAGAAACTCCTAATTGGATTTCAGTGCGTGTTTGATCAGTCAAGCAACAATACTCAGCACCATAAATTATTCTAAAAGAGTTATCTTTAGCCTCCTTGAGGAATGTTTCTGTTGTCAACACGTATAGGACAATGATATGGTTTTCTCTCAGTACATTTACACAGTTTTAAGCAGTTGAGGAAATATCCAAGGATAACACAAGGATTGACAAAGTATTTTCAGTCTGTTTAGAAGCCATTACTCTGCTGAAAAATTGCCCCGAAAACATGTGCATACACACTCCAAGGAAGTTACTTAGTGAAATGGTAGTATTAGGATGTGCTCTCCATATATTTCACAATCTTTCCTCAGTTCCTTCTACTTTAAAGACCCTCAAGATACTGGTAATAAAGGAGATGAGACGCATATCCCAACTGCCTCTTCTTTACATCCTCAGTTGGATGTATGAATAACATGGAGCTGTGTACACACTCAACAAATATAGCTAACCAAGTTTCCAATTCAAGGGTGTGTGACGGTGGAATATGTGCATGTCTGCACGCATGCACAACATGGGGAAAAATATAGTTATTGTAAGGTAGTATTTTAATTCTCAAACTATTAGTCTGAGTTGTAAGAAAAGTTCAGTTGCTAGAAGGCTTGGTAGAAAGGCTGAGAGGGTGTTGTATGGCTGTAAAAGACATAAAATATGGTTGTTGTTAAATTACAAGGAACCTTTAGCACTTAGCTACGAGAAATCTCCTCGCTGGTGCCAGGAAATGTCTACTGTGGGAATTTTTTTTTCCTCTTTAACTTCCTTGTTTTGTAAAAAGACGAATAGGTGTGTGTCTGTTTCAATTCTAGCTTTGTTCAGAGCAAAGAGCAGCACAAAGGCTAAAGATACCTTCCTAACTTGGAGACTTAGGCCGTGTGTAGACAAAACTAGAGACGTGTGCGCACAACACTTTTTAAAGCAGGCCAAATGCTTTTGCACCGCTTTAATGGTTCGGTATTTGTAAGCCTCAGCAGCGTATTGCGCATTACTTCCAGCTGCTGTAGGAAATTCAGCAGTGTAATGTGCCTTAAATTACTTGGGGCACAGCAAACTAAAACTCTTTTGAAGAGTTTTAGTTTGCTGCCCCTCCAGCTGCAGAGTGAAGCACCGGGCTCCGTGCAGCACCACAGCTCTGAAAGAAACCCTGCAGGCAGCCTGGCAGCAGCCCAGGAAGGCAAGCTCTGCCCAAGAAAAGCAGCGAGCCTTTATTTATTTTATTCCCCCCAGCAGCTCACCCTCCCCTCCCTGCTGGAGAGGCAGGTAAGTCAGTGGGGTGTGTGACAGTGGAATATGTGTATGTCTGCATGCGTGCACAACACAGGAAAAATATAGTTATTGTAAGGTTAAATGACCCCTAAATCAAAGCGGTGTTTTTTAAAACCTACCTCTTCAATTTAGGGCCTCCATTTCATCTACATGCGCCTTTAGAATCCCAATAAGGGAAAACCTGTAAATGTATCTTTTCTTCATTTACCTTTGAACTGGTATTGAGTAGTAAAAACTGTTATAGGTGCAAATGTTTTAGCAACAATAGAATTTTATCTCCTTTTTGTTAATAGCTTTACACAATTTCATTTAAATTTCAATTCTTGTGGTTTCATATTATATTTACAATGTGAATTCTTTCCCCTCGCAACAAATTTTAAGGATACGTTTGAGTTGGATTTTATCTGCACGAAATGGCAGGGTCAAATAGGTTTAATATTAGAAGTCCAGTATTTTGTATCCTAACCTCTAACACCTCTTTTTCTCTTCTCTGTAACTTCTAAGCAGTAGCTACTTGTCCGTTAACTTTCAGGTTACCTTTTGTTTATATACCTGTGCAGAAAAGGGACCCTAAATCATCTTTTGCTCACTGTTACATGAAGTTTAAAGTATCTGGAGAGATGGATGCTTGAAAGGCTGAGCTCTTGGTAGCTTAAAATTGTTACTTTTATATCTTCAATAATTATAAATCCAAGCACATAAATTGATCCCACGGCACCTTGTATCTTTTTCGGCAAGTTACACTACTTCTCCTCTCCCCCCTGGAAAGCCCTAATAACAACTTGTAATGAGGGAAGAAAACTTTTTTGAGGTTCTTGATATGTAGTTCTGGATTTGATACTTTTTTGTTATCTTACGTAAAAGGCTTATAGGCCAGTCAGTGTCATGGCCATAAGTGACATAACCTCTACTGGACTCTGTTTGCAAACTCTAACTTGAATTCTGGTGTCCTGGAATTTTAAAATTATATTATCGCTTTATATTTTTTGTATTTGCTCCTGACTCTTTTTGACTGTTAGAGACTGAAAGTAGTAAACTGCTAATTTATATACAAATAAAAACGTTTGTCTTTACTTTTTTAGGTTGCTGTAGTAAGAAACCTGAACTCGCGCCACACCTTAGAAATTAAACAAGATACAAAGTATATCTCTGTCATAACCTCATCATCAGCCAAGACGCCAGTATGTGATAAGGTAACTGCGATAGAACAAGAAACTGGGACTTCTAGCCCCAAGGATAGCTGTGAAGAAGCATGCTCTGTCAATTCCCAGGAAACATCAAGCACAACAGAAGAGGGGAGCATTCAAGAAAGCACTTCGCAGTTATCTCCGAATACTGAACAGAGTTCTGATGTAAAAGATAATTATTTTACTTCTAATAGTAGCCAAATGGAACTGCATGAGGAGCTCTCTTCAAACTCCAAGCCTCCCACCACTGAAGTTCAAAACTCAATGAACCAAATCACGTTTTCTGGCTATGACAAACCTCATGTGCCCTTAGATGTGCTCGTAGATGTTGGGGAGCAGGAATCTATGATTGAATATAGACACTAACTGCAAGGTTGACTGTAACATTTAGCCACGAGTTGGGAAGAACAGCATTACTGAGGACTACACAGTGTCACTTATAATCCTTGTATTGACATCTAGAAGTTTTGCAAACTTCACTGCATGTGGGCTTTCCAGTATATGGAAATCAGAATCCTGAAAATTAAGTGGGAATCATAATAGAGATTGATGCTAATGTAGCTGACAGCATAACAATTAGGTCTAGTAACCTGTCAATTTTCAGAAGTATGTATATAACACAGTTTTATTGTCTGCTATAGAAATCAGTGCTTTGTTAATGGTAGTGTACAAGTAAGGAATTTTCATACGCATAAAGGCTTTGTGGATAAAAGGCAAGTCATTTTTTGCCGTCCTGGCCCTTTATACACATCTTCCTTCTCAAAAACATTTAGCAACAATGGGAATCTTTTAGTCCCTTTGTCATTACTATTTTGGAGATCAGCTTTCCTCTTTTATAGAACAATTGTCATATCAAAGAACTTTCCAGCACGTTCTATCTTTGCTAAATCTTTTTACATTTAAGAATCATTTATGTACTATATATTGATTTTGGAATGTGACTAGATGACCTAGACCAGAATTGATGGTATCCTCTCTGGAACAACAACAATCTCTATAAGCTGGCATTAATCGAAACAATGCATACCACTTCATAGTTTCATAGTAGCTAGGGTCAGGAGGGACCTGAACAGATCATCTAGCCTGACCCCC
>NW_005842433.1:595991-618860 GCF_000455745.1 Alligator sinensis
CTTGCTGAGGCTGAACAGGTTCAGGTCCATCAGTCTCTCCTCATAGGGCCTGTCCTGCTGCCCTCTCACCAAGCGGTGGGCCCTCCTCGAAACCCCCCCCAGGCTGGCCACATCCCTTTTGAAGTGCAGCGCCCAGTATTGGATACAGTACTCCAACTGCGGCCTGACCAAAGTCGCATAGAGGGGGAACATCACCTCCCTGGACCGGCTTGAGATGCACCTTTGGATGCATGACAAGGTATGGCTGGCCTTGCTGGCTGCGGTCTGGCATTGGCGGCTCGTGTTCATCTTGGAGTCAGTAATGATTCCAAGATCCCTTTCTGCCTCTGTGCTTTCAAGAGGGGAACTCCCCAGCCTGTATGTATGCTGTGGATTCCTTCTCCCAAGGTGCAGCACCTTGCATTTATCTACGTTGAACCCCATCCTATTCTCATCTGCCCACATTTGTAGTCTGTCTAAATCTAGTTGCAGCCTCCCTCTCCCTTCAAGTGCATCCACCTCGCCCCACATCTTGGTGTCATCAGCAAACTTGGACAGCGTGCTTTCTACCCCCATGTCCAAGTCGCTGATGAAGATGTTAAATGGTGCGGGCCTGAGGACCGAGCCCTGGGGTACCCCACTGCTCGCATCTCGCCAGGTTGAGTACAACCCGTCCACCACTATTCTCTGGGTGTGCCCCATCAGCCAATTTTTTACCCATCCAACTGTGCAGGCATCAATGCCACAGTCGCTTAATTTATTGATGAGGATGGGGTGAGAGACTGTGTCAAAGACCTTCTTAAAGTCTAGAAAGACTATGTCCACAGCGACACCATCATCCAAGGATTTAGTTACTTGGTCATAAAAGGCAATGAGGTTGGTCAGACAGACCTGCCTTTGATGGACCCTTGCTGATCGCCCCTGAGCATGATCTCCCCTGCAGGCCCCCCCACAGATGTGTTTCTTGATGATTCTCTCCAAGATCTTCCTGAGCACTTCCTTAAAAAGCATGTACTGTAAATATTAACATTTTTGTTGAAACAGCTATCTTTTATGTTTACAGGTTTATTAATTTGTTTTGTGTATAGATCCTATATTGTGCAATTCACATGTTACCCTTGGGGAAAGTGGTATGTTATCATGCTGAATAATGATCAGGAAACGGTTACTGTTGATTAGCTATTTTTCCTCAAAGGAATGTAATTTACATAAATTAATGGAGCTCTTAGCAATCTTTTTTGCCAGATTGAAAATATTTACCATTCTTTTTCAACTATTAGGACAATAAGATATTTTTGGTAATTTGCGGTAGTTACTTAATTTGATCACTTGATGGCGTTCTGGATTCTAAAGTTTAAAGCCATCAAAATGAAAATAGATTTAGATTTTTTTTCTCTGTTCTATTAAAAGGCTTCTGAGGCCAGCTGATCAGTTTTAAATAGTGTGTCACTGGACAAAATTTGAAGATAAGATGCCTTCTTTGTAGGAAGTATTTAAAATCTCAGTGAAGTTAGAAACCTTAATTCAGGGAAGTCAGAATACTATGCAGGTAGATAATGCATACGTAGTTCAGAGCCTCTTTGGTTTAAATAGAGAATGTATTTTTTATGTGTATTGTAAGTGGCTCCCCACTGAATAGAATGGAATGTCACAGTGATTTGCTCATGATCCATGTTGGATTGCTGTATTTTGAACGTGTACTTGGTTTAAGGTGTGTTTCTGGGTTTTTGGATTTTTTTCCTAAATATGAATAGCAATAATCAAATCTTGATTTCTAAAAGTTTAGATCACTGTGGTCAGGTCTGAGAGCTGTCCACTTCTTGACCAGAGAACTGAAGTTTGACAGACAGGGTTTTGCTCAGCTTTTTAATCTCTTTTTAGAAAAAAAGTTCTTGATGCTAAGCATTAATTTGTGGAGTCAGGGCTTCTAAGTGAGGGCTGGGGTGGCACAGGTACTAGGGTGTGCAGTTGACAGCTCTGTCATAGCTTGGCCACACTAGCAGCGGCAATGGTCTCCTGTGGCTGTACATCACATGTCATTCCGCCACTGCACCGCAGGTTGGGGCAGCCCAGGCTCCCCCACCCAGAGGCATAGCAGCACAGCTCCATGCCTGGGGCAGCACCAGCTGTCATAGTACCACATGCAGCAGCAATTTGCTGCTAGTATGGTCATAGCTATGCCCTTCTACAAAGGTAGCACCTGAGGGTGCTGCCCTCATTGACACCTTGTCATTGCTGCTGTTGCACTACACTCTTCTGTCCCCTGGGATGAGGAAGAAGAAGCTGGAGGGAGAGGGAGCCCAGAGACCCCAGCTGCAACCAGAGCAGTGGGAGCCCAGGGGCTGCAGTTTAACCCCTAGGCCAGGTATAGAAATTACCAGTATAAGTGGTCAGAAACTGTTTTACACCTGTAATGGAACAGGAGTTTGCTGCACACAGGGTGATTTTAAAAATGACAGAACCTGGTCTAAAATTTGCTGTTTCCCTTCCCCACTTCTCCTTCCCCAAGGCAAGTGTGTGTGTGTGTGTGTGTGTGTGTGTGTGTGTGTGTGTGTGTGTGTGTGTGTGTGTGTGTGTTGTTCACTATGAATCTAAACTATGCCACTTATAGAAAACTGCATAACCTAGAGGGGGCATAGGCCATGTATTGGGAGTGCAGGGGGCAAAAGCCATGCATGGGAGGGGGTGTACATGCCCCCATATATTTCAGTTCCCACAGTGGGGCTGCAGTGGGGCTTGACCAGCTCTGGGCAGGTGCCAGGGCCCAGTGGACAGGACTCGGCACAGGAAGAAGTGCTGCACTGCCATGGTTGCCAAGGTGAGGCATCTCCTGCCCACTTGGCAGCATCAGGGGGCACAACCTCCCACACCAAGTCCTGCTCACTGGGCTGTGGAGGCAGTGCCTGGTCTAGCCTGACTGCAGGCCCACATCCTGCTGTGGTCACAGAAATCTGGGGAGCATGTGTCCCCTCCCCAATGCATTGCTTATGCTCCCCTACCTGTGTCACAGCCCCACGCCACTGCCATGCCTTACCGTGACAGCATGGCACTCCCTCCCACACCAGGTCCTGCCCACTGGGCTGCGGAGGTAGTGCCTGGTCTAGCCTGACTGCAGGCCAACATCCCACTGTGGGCACAGAAATCTGGGGGAGCATGCCCCCCCCCCCCCAATGCATTGCTTATGCTTCCCCACCAGTTGGGACTGAGGGGCACCAGCAGAGCTGGAGGGACTGTGGGTCGAGAGTGAGGGACAATGGCATATCAGGGCTATACAGCACCACAGAGTGGTGGGGGGAGATGACAACCGCAGCTGGACCCACATCCTGGTGAGTGAAGGGGGCAAGGGGAGCTCTGATTTTTCCATGATAAAAAAAAAAACCCAAATCAAATGCCAAAATATAGGTATTTAGGATTTATTTAATTATAATGATTGAGGTGCTGGTGGGTTTCCAAATTGCTTTAAAATTGTAAATACAGTAAAAGCATTATCCAGCACCTTACAAGCTGGCATGCTCTATTAACCAGCGTGCTGGCTTGTAAGGTAAAAGCAAAACCAGAAGTGCCCACCATGGTACTTCCAGTTTTGCCAAGCCCCCACGGCCTGAGACAAAGCAGCCTGCTCAGGGCCTGCCTCCCTGTCCCTCGGCACCCACGGGAGGGATGGCGACACACCAGATGCAGCGGGAGAGGTGGCAGCCCGAACAGGTAAAGACACCTGTTCAGGCCTCTCAGGTAATATATAGATACAATATAGAAAAATGGCTTTGGAGAAAATCAGAGAATTTGGATTTTTAAACAGAAAACCAGGATCCCCGATAATCATACAGTTTGCTCTGTCTAAATTCCAGCTATTCTTTGCCACAATGAGAAAGTCTTAGAAGCAATATGCTTGATCTGTTGTTTCAGTATCACACCTGGAAATACTGATTTCTATAATTTCTCTGTAAAATAAGATCCTTTACAAGCTTTTCTGTCTTCTGGGGTTGAATGCAGTAAACTGAGTTTATAAGGCTATATTTCCATTCTGGAAAGCTGTCTCTAGATTTGATTTTGCTGTTACCTAGAAAAGAAATGGTTGTTTGCATGTGAAAACTAGTTATGAAACTCCTTAAATGTCTATCAGACTGCTTTTCCTATTCCAGCACTGCTTTTCCATTCGTCCTTTTACATTCCAGATCTTTTAAAAGCCATGCTGATCTGTGTGGCTGAGAGAGGTTGTCTTTATGCTAGTGGATGTTTTGGCAGTAATAATGTGATCAATGTAATCACTATGGGGAAAGTGCTATTTTCTTTGGAAGATAATGTCCCCTATACTAGAGAGAAAAGCACTGTTCTCTTGTAATGTCATAACATTACGAATATAAATTCTTTGTATTTTTGTACTGTTGGTTTATGTAGTGTAAGAAGATAAGAAAAAACTTTGTGACAGTTGAACAGAGGAAGAAAATTAGTTGTCCTCTCTAAACTTTATATTTATTTCAGAAAAACCCTGAAGTATTGTAACTGATGAGCATATTTTGCATTTAATTTCCTAGTGAATTTATCATTGGAACTGAGAGTTTGCACAGCTAAGGTTTGTAGATATTCAGGTTGCTTAAGAACCCAGTAGGTTTTTATAAATTAAAAAAACAACCCTTTTTTATGCTGCACTTAGGCATGAAAACCTTCATCTAAACAACAAGCTTTTACTTGTATTTGAAAGTGGGACAGTAGATTGGAAGTTCTATATTAGCTCTTAACAGTTACCTTTCTTGTGCGATTCTGAATAGCATGCTGAGAGAGAGACTTTGAAGCATGGAATGTGTATTTGCAGTGTCTTTTTAAGAATGAATTTTAATTCATTTAAATCTTACCAAATCGTTTGGAACACAGAAATGCTTCTGTATCCCCATATACTTGTACATCCCTTTCACCAAAGTATTTGAGGTTATCTGTACCACTATCTGGGGAGGGACCCTTACATGCACAAGTTTGATATTTTATTATTAGACACAATAGTATAAGATCTACAGATGTAAGATGCCAATTATTTGGTCCTGCATGGTTTGGAAGTCTCTGTGTTTAGTTATTTTAGTTGTTGGCAGCTCTGTATTTGTGCCACTTCTAACTTCTAAAGGGTGTTCCTTCTTGAAAAAATATTCTGTGCCTGTTGTATCAAGAATTCAAAATCAATTACCTGTAATTGAACACTTTCTCCGAAACTGTTTGTTCAGCCTGTCAGTGACCTGTTTCTAGTTAAATGAGCACAAAACATTCTTTAAATTGTGCTTTCTTTGTGTAAGTGATTATTCAAGCTGATTGTTGTGAAAATTGCTCTGCAGTCTGGCTTGATAAAGAACTTGCATGCGAGAACTTTTTCCGTTAAGTTGATTTGACAATTACTCATACTCCAGCTGTGTCATGTAACTTTAATGTGATAAGTAGTAGGCAACCATTGATCCTCTGGATCACGGTGTAGATACAAGAGATCTAATCAGGTGCCTGATGAATCCGCCTGTACGGAGTCCTGCGACCATCACACCAACACCTTCAACGTGTACACCTAGCAAGAATTGGGATATGTTGAGGCTGCCCGAGACCTACCATCCCCCCTGAGACAGAATCTAGAGGCCAGATCAAGTCCAATGCCTTGATGGCTGTAGCTTCTGCTAGAGATCAGCAAACGCCTCAGTGACAGCGTATTTCTGTCAAGGCGACATCCCTTAGCCTTTCTCCAACCAGAGGATTCCCAAGGCACTGGGGGCTAGGGTTTTGAGGTACCTTATATTTGCCTTACTCTGGAGATTGCAACATTGTGGTATTTTATAAGGGCTACCCCACCACGAGTAACCCTACCATAATGTTACCAGGTCTTTAGATGCATTTTATGATCATACTCGGGACCAAATGTGATATGTAAATGTTGATAATTAGGGCAGTATCTGTTGTTTGCTAACTGCAGCATGTTTTCAAGAAGAAATATTTTTATATAGTACTCCACAATAAAACCAAAATATAAAGATTGTTTCTACAGAAATTTCTTTTTTTAGATAAAACAAAATATAGATTTCATAGAATTGTATTTCTTCAGAAATGCTTACCATAAAGTTAAACTTTCAGATGTTAAACTAACTATGAAACAGTTATTAATGGATAGTTATTATCTTCTAGATATCTAGGCACTTTAGTTTTGGCTACGTAAATAACATAACCAAATATCATTTGTAAATAGTGTAAAGTGTTTGTGTTTTTTTTCAATTTTGAATAAAAAAAATTCAGATAAATTTGTGTGGCTTGTGCTCAACTACAGAAGCCTTCTGAACCTTGTACTACTGACCAAAGCTGGCCAAAATCATTACAGAACCCCTGGAAAAACTCTTCCACAAGTCATGGCGTTCTGGAGAAGTCCCTGAGGACTGGAAGAGGGCCAGTGTTGTGCCCATCCACAAGAAAGGCAAGAGGGAGGACCTGGGTAACTATAGGCCAGTCAGCCTAACTTCCATCCTAGGGAAAATCCTAGAAAAGTTCATTGAGGAGTCTATCTGCGATAAGCTTACAGAAGGTAAGATGCTGAATGACAGCCAGCATGGCTTCATCAAAGGCAGGTCTTGCCTTGCCAAATTCAACTCCTTCTATGACCAGGTAACTCACCACCTGGACACAAGAGCAGGTTGACACTATATATCTTGACTTCCAAAAGGCCTTTGATCTAGTCTCCCACAATGTCCTTATGAGGACTTTGTGGAGGATTCTGGGCTTAACTCGGAGACAGACAGGTGGGTGAGAAACCGGCTGCAGGATGGAACCCAGGGAGTCGTAGTGAACGGATGTGTCATGATGAGAAGTGGGCAGCAGTGTCCTGCAGGGGTTGGTGCTCGGTCCAGTACTTTTCAACATCTTTATTAACAATTTGGATATGGGGGTGAAAAGCTCACTGGCCCAGTTTGTGGATGACACCAAGTTATGGGGGACCATGGTCATGCTTGAAAATAGACTACGTATACAGGCAGACCTAGACAGGCTAGCAAGTTGGGTGGATCAGAACCTGGTAAAGTTCAATATCAAAAATGTGAAGTGTTCCACCTCGGGACGAGCAACCTCCAACACACCTACAGGCACCAAACTGACTAGCACCATGAATGAAAGGGACCGGGGGGTAATAACAGACCACAGTATGAATATGAGCCAGCAGTGCAATGCTGTAGCCAGTAGGGCAAATAATGCTCTTGCATGCATCAATTGATGCATCTCTAGCAAAACCAAGGAGGTGATTCTTCCATTCTACTCGGCATTGGTGAGACCGCAGCTGGAGTACTGCATCCAGTTTTGGGCACCACACTTTAACCAGGAAGTGGACAAGCTTGAGAGTCCAAAGAAGAGCCACCCATATGATCAGTCTTAAAAGGCAACCCATATGAGGAAAGGCTAAGGGATCTGGGACTCCAGCCTGAAGAAAAGGCTGAGGGGGGACCTGGTAGCAGCTTACTGCTACACTGGGGGAGTACATCAAGGGCTCGCTGAGGGGAACTGTTCATCAGGGCAACCCAGGGGAAAACCAGGAGTAATGGCCACTAACTCCTGGAAGACCGATTCAGGCTCAACATTAGGAAAGATTTCTTCACAGTCAGGGTGTCCAGACTGTGAAATAAGCTCCCTCCAGAGTTGGTGCAATTGGCTACCCTGAAAATCTTCAAGAGGAGACTAGATAGTCACCTTGCTGGGATCACCTGACCCCCAGTTACCTTTCCAGTTTGGTGCAGGGGGGCTGGACCCAATGATCTTCAGAGGTCCCTTCCAGCCTTACAATCTATGAATCTACTGTTGCAATGGTTTAATCCGTTGTTACAATCAAACACTGTTAAGAATTAATAACTCATTGTACATGTGAGGAATATATACAGTCAGCTATTGTATTCAACTTATCAGATAAATTAACGTGGAAGAATTGGTCTTAAACTAAGGCTGCTTCATTTTGGGTTTTAAAAGATGCTTTTAATACCATCTCCTTGAAGTCAATAGTTTCTTCTTGGAGGAAGTTAGTCTTTTGTATATTTGTAAGATGGTTATTTTGCTGTGTAATTTTTTTTTCAATGCTGTTACAGGAGGATAAGATTAGGCAAACCAAGGACCGTCTGAGACCTGTCTGCCCCAGTCTAGGGTGTTAGTTTACACCACTCACGCACTTCTGCTCAGTAACTGCTGCCTATCGAGGTCAAATGTAGGGTGGTTATAATTCCTATTTTTACTGGTATTGTCCCATTCTGGCATAGTCCCATTTTCATCATCGGTCCCAAGCATTGCAATAAACTGACAATATTCCTGGAACCACTGTTGAAAATGGAACTGTTTGTCTCTCTCTTCCTTTTCTTCCTACCTGGAAACAGCTGAGGGAGCCAGTGACCGAGGAGCTAGCAAACGGGCTTTAAAGAGGGTAAGCAGTTAGCAGGCCATGGGCAACTGGTGCCTCCCAAGTCTGGGGGGGCACAACCGAGGGGAAGGGGGCCTGCAGCAGCTAAACATGGCAACTGGGGGGGGGTCTCCCAGCGGCTAAGCGCATCAACGGCACAGTGGCAGCATAAGTGCCAGGAATTCCTCATGCAGCACGGCGGTGGCAGAAGTGCCGGCACTTCTGCCACTGATGTCCTGCCAGCAGAGCCAATTTTAGGGTGGGGCACAAGCGCTCTCCATGCCCCCTACCAGCCGGAGCACTCTTGGGGGGGCACATTTCCTGCCCCCCCCCATGCCCCTTCTAGGCATCACATATGTTGCAGGCAGTTTGCTGGGAGCAACAAGAGGAAAAGCAATAGAAGTCAGGCACCAGATGCCATCCAGGAAAGGTTAAGTGATCCAGAACTGCCTATGCCTTTGGTTTGCTGAGTGTTTGGTGAGCTGTGTATGTTTGAGGCATGTGCTCACAAAGAGGGAAGAATTGGTGGGGAATGTAGTAGTGGATGGCAACTTGGGCAGCAGTGACCACAAGATGATTGAGTTCAGGATCCTGGGGAAAGTAAGGATGGAGACCAGCAGAGTAAGGACCCTGGAGTTCAGAAAAGCAGACTTTGACTCACTTAGGGAACTCATGGGCAGGATCCCCTGGGAAGTCAGTCTGAGGAAGAGAAGAGTCCAGGAAAGCTGGCTATACTTTTAAAGAAGTCTTACTAAGAGTACAGGAACAAGCCATCTCAATGTACAGGAGGACTAGCAAGTATGGCAGAAAACCAGCTTGGCATAGCAGGGAACTCTTCTGTAAATTAAGTCACAAAAAGGAAGCTTATAAGAAGCGGGAACTTGGACAAATAACTAGGGAAGAGTATAAGAGCATTGCTCAGGCATGCAGGGATGAAGTCAGGAAGATCCAAGTACTATTGGAGTTGCAGCTAGCAAGGGACGTGAAGGGTAACAAGGGTTTCTACAAGTATGTCAGTAGCAAGAGGAGGATCAGAGAAAAATTGCGACCCTTACTGAACGGTGGAGGCAACCTTGTGACAGAGGATGCATAAAAGTCTGAAGTATTCAACATCTTTTGTGCCTCAGTCTTCACAGGCAAGGTCAGCTCCCAGACTACTGCACTAGGCAGCACAGTTCGTGAAGGAAGTAAGCAGCCAGCAGTGACAAAAGAACAGGTTAAGGACTATTTAGAAAAGCTGTACATATACAAGTCCATAAGGTTGCACGGGATGTACCTGAGGGTGCTGAGGGAGTTGGCTTGCAAAGCCATTGGCCATCATCTTTGAAAATTCATGGCAATCAGGAGATGTCCCAGATGATTGGAAAAGGGCAAATATAGTGCCCATATTTAAGAAAGGGAAAAAAGGAGGATCCAAGGAACTACAGACCTGTCAGCCCCACCTCCGTCCCTAGAAAAATCATGGAGCCCATCCTTAAGAAATCCATCTCAAAGTACTTGGAAAAGTAGGTGATTAGGAACAGTCAGCATGGATTCACCAGGGGCAAGTCATGCCTGACCAACCTGATTGCCTTCTATGATGTAACTGGCTCCATAGATGCAGGGAGACCAGTGGATGCAATATACCTTGATTTTTAGCAAGGCTTTTGATATCATCTCCCACAAAATTCTTAGCAAGCTAAGGAAGTATGGGCTGCATGAATGGACTGTAAGGTGGACAGAAAAGCAGCTGGAGCATCAGGCTCAGAGAGTAGTAATCAATGGCTCGATGGCTAGTTGGCAGTTTGTACCCAGTGGAGTGCCCCAGGGGTTGATCCTGGGGGTGGTTTTGTTTATGTCTTCATCAATGACCTAGAAGACAGTGGTTCTCAACCTTTTTTGTACCAGGACACATTTGTAAACATTGATAACCAGTCCCGACCCAGGGCCACCCCAGTGTGTGTGGGGGGAGGAGAGGGAGGGGCATGGGGGCCCCAAAGAGCCCCTTGCATGCTGGAAGTCTTAACAGCCTGCAAGGGAAAAAAGTTTCCCATGTTTTTCTCCCTTAAAAAAGAATCTATTTTTAAAGTTTGTTTGAGCTATCCTTTTATATATTCTTGCAATCTACTTTTGGGTTGCAACCCATGGGTTGAGAAATGCTGGCATAGAGTGCACCCTCAGCAAGTTTGCAGATGACACCAAGCTAGGGGTAGTAGATATGTTGGAGAGTAGGGCTGTGCGAAACAGCACCATTTCATTTCGACTTCCTTTTCACCGTTTCGAAGGGACAGTGTTTCGTTTTGTCGTTTCATTTCAAAGCACTGTTCCATTTCATTTTATTGAAACTGTTTCGCTGTTTCAACGTTTCGCCCATAGGCTATAATGGAGAATCATGAAAATTCCTAAAACTTTGTCATTTCTTGCCTGGTTCAGGTGAAAATTGCAAGGGTGGTAGCCCCTTCTGAGGGCATGAAGCCTGCCACGTTTCAAGGAGATAGGTGTAGAGGTTTCTGGGAAACCGAACCTCAAACAGTTGAAAGGAAAACTTGTATCTGCTGGCAGCAGCAGCTTCCTGTCATCCCGCAACCAGATCTGGGGGCCCACACCCCCAGGAGGGCTGCAGGGGTGCGGACCCCCGATCTGCACATGGGATGACAGGAGGCTGCCACTGCCGCTGCCACCTGGGACCAGCACTGGGCACAGCCCACACCCAGCACTGGGATGACTGCTGCTGCCACTGGCCCCAGGCAGCCGCGGCAGCGCCGGCCTCCTGTCATCCTGTGCACACATCTGGGTGCCCGCACCGCCAGGTGGGCTGCAGAGCTGTGCCAGACTCCTCCCAGGAGGCGCAGGCCCCCAGATCAGCCTGTGAGATAACAGCAGACTGCCACTGCCGGCTAGAATCTGCACCGAAGCCAAGCAAGCCTGGCTTCAAAACTCAAAACGTTTCAAAAGTTTCAAGTGCCCTCATTTTGTTTCAAAGCTGTTTTGAAGTCGTCTGTCTCATTTGGATTTTGCTATTTTGAGCATGAAGCAGGTTGAAACAGCTTCAGAATGAAACACCTGGTGAAATTTCACGCAGCCCTAATGGAGAGTAGGACAAGGATTCAGAGTGACCTAGACAAATTGGAAGATTGGGCCAAAATAAATCTCATGAAGTTCAACAAGGACAGTTGCAAAGTCCTACACTCAGGATGGAACAATCCCATGCACCAGTATGGGCTGGGGCTCATTGGCTAGGCAGAAGCTCTGCAGAAAAGGACCTGGGGGTTACAGTGGACAATAAGCTGAATATTAGCCAACAGTGTGCCCTGGTAGCAAAGAGGCTAATGCAGGGGTGGGCAAAATATGGCCCACGGGCCATATCCAGCCCACAGAGGGGCTTTGTCTGACCTGCAGCAGGCCCCTTGGTCCTGCCTGGCTGAGCCTGCCTGGCTGAGGCACTGTTGGCTGTGGCATATCCTGCCACTCCCTGGGGATGCAGCAGGGCTGGGGCAGGTCCGCAGCTGGAAGGCCACCACTCCTGCCTCTAGCCCCATAGCAGTGGGGACTAGCACATGCAGCCCTGACCCTGAGCACCCTGTGCCAGCTCTAGGCTCGCTTGTCTGGGCTGAGCAGCACCAGTGTGGGACAGAAACTGCTGCTGAGTATGGGGCAAAAGCAGCCCCTTCTTCTCGCTGTCACTGGTGATTCCAGGTGCAACCACCTGGAGCCCATGTGTGGCTGCCCTGCGTCTGTGCTGCATCAGTGCAGCCTCAGCTGCCCCATGCGGGCAGCACAGAGAAGATGCAGGGCAGCCCTGCACAGGCTCCGGGCAGCTGCACCAAAAAGCGCTGGTAGTAGCAAGGGGGAGAAGCTGCTTTTGCCACATACTGAACAGCAGTTTCTCTCCTGCACTGCTGCTGCTGAACCTGGGCCCCAGTGCATGCTCTGGACTTGCCCCTCTGGGCTGAGCAGTGGCAGCAGCAGCCATGCAGAAACTGTTGCTTAGCACAGGGGAAAGCTGTCCCTCACCCTCACCACTGCCAGACAGTTTTTGCTGCATCCACCCGGAGCTTGCACTGCACCAGGCTGCCATACAGTTCTGTCACCACCACCTCTGGGCTGCCCTGTGCAGCAGTGGTGACAGAGCAGAGCAGCATCAGGGCAGCCCAGTGGCATTGGTGTTGGAGCCGTAGGGCAGCTTGGCACAGTGCAGGGTCCGGGTGGCTGTACCAAAAACTGTCTGGCAAAAGGGAGGGGCTGCTTTCCTACATGCCAAGCAACAGTTTTTATGTGGTGGCAGCGGTGGCTGCTGCAGCTGCTGCTAGGCAAGCCCAGAGCAGGTATAAGGTGAGTAGGGTTGCAACTGTGCACGCTGGTCCCCACCGCTGTCATGGGTCTGGAGGCAGTATCTGGAAGGAGCCACCTTAGCTGCACTGCATGCCCAGGAGTGGCAAGATGCACCACAGCTGGGCGGTACAGAATGGGCATGGGCCACACTGGGATTGCCCGCTGTTGGTGGTGGCAGGGAAGGCGCTGCAGTGTCTGTGGGTTCTAGGCTGTTGGGGGGGTGGGAGCAGGAGCTGACTGGTTCACAGGGGTGCATGCGGGGGCACCCATGTATACGCCACATACCCTTAAACCCTCCCCCCCACATATCCCACAACCAAACCTTCCCCACCCACACACACACACACAACCCACAAACATTGTACCCACCCACACCCTCCCCCACACACCCCCATCCTCATACTCACACTTCTGGGGGAGCCCTGCTCACTGCTACACATACACACCACATGGACCTACAAAACCCATACCCACCCACCCATACCCCTCCACACCCCACACAATATACAAGAGTAATGCAATTGCCTCTCTCTCTCTCTCTCTCTGTATTTAGCACAAACACACACAAATCAGGACACATTTTTTTTTAAATACAATTAAAATACATTATTATGGATGTTTAATTTTTAATATATAATTTGTTGGGGTTTTTCTGGTTCCAAGATGACAACCCCCTTCCCAAAAGGAGTACTTCCAGGGGCAAGGGGAGGGACTTCCGGTGGCAAAGGTCAGAGGTTAGGGGAGGGACTTCCAGTCTCACGATAGCAATCAGGGGTTGGGGCTATCCTTGCAGCCCTCGACAACTCACCAAAACTCGTTAAGCAGCCCTCCAACTGAAATAATTGCCTGCCCCTGGCCTAATGGCATACTGGGCTGCATCGGTAGCAGTGCTGCCAGCAGGTCAAGGGAAGTGATTATTTCCCTCTATTCAGCTCTGGTGAGGCCACATCTGGAGTACTGTGTCCAGTTTTGGGCCCCCCACTACAGAAAGGATGTGGACAAATTGGAGAGAGTCCAGCAGAGGGCAACAAAATGGTTTGGGGTTTGGGGGACATAACTTATGAGGAGAGGCTGAGCTTATTTAAACTGGAGAAGAGGAGACTGAGAGGGGATTTAATAGCAGCCTTCAAGTACCTGAAGAGGGGTTCAAAAGAGGATGCAGCTAGGCTGTTCTCAGTGGTGGCAAATGACAGAACAAGGAGCAAAGTTCTCAAGTTTTAGAAAGGGAAGTTTAGGTTACATATTAGGAAGAATTTTCTCACTAGGAGGAGAGAAAAAAAACACTGGCACAGGCTATCCAGAGAGGAGGTGGAAGCTCCATCCTTGGTTAGATAAAGTTTTGACTGGAATGATCTAGTTGGGGCTGGTCCTGTTTTGAGCAGCGGGTTGGACTAGATGACTTCCTGAGGTCTCTTCCAACCCTCATTTTCTATGATTCTATGAGGGTGCCAGGGGTGTGGGTGGTATAGAGCAGAGTGTCCCACTTTGGGATCCTGGAAATACATCACTTATCAAGTGTCTGTTTTCAGACTTTACTGCATCAGGTCTACCAGTAGTTGCCATGATAGCAATAAGTTTGTGCTCATTGTTAGATATCATTCAGAAATGGTGAACTGCTTACTTATGACACCAGTTACTTAGTACTCATAGGAACCAAAATCTTGATACCTCAGTCTGTGATCCAATTTATAATTTGATTTATATTTTACTTCTTTTAAAAAATAATAATACTTGAAATAAAGACTTATTTGAATAATAGAAAGAATTGAATCATAATTGAAATAATATTTCTATGGAAAGATTACTCTTTTTATCTTGAGGTGTTCTTCCTTGAATATAAATGCTCAGTCATAAATTAACAATCTTTATATTAATTTAAAATCGGTGTACACCTTAAAAGACTAGTGAACGTTACTGAACCTCTTTGTGTGTTCTTGTCAGTCTAAATAGCAGATGTTGGTTTACTCAGAATAATTTGAAATGCTGGTAGCAGAATTTTGATGTTGAGTCTACTCTAGTCAGGGGTAAGGGGCATCCTGTAATGCAGAGTTTGAGGATATTTTCTAGTTATGATCAACAAGTTAAGTTCAAACTTCTACTTTCAAAGTCACTGTTCTGATGATATGTAACTGCCTCTGAGTACATGTCCCATAAGATGAGTAATATTAAGCTTAAGAATTCAAACTCTTACAGGAAAAGCGTGGTTATGAGAGTTATGGTAACTTAAAGCAAAACAGGAACTAGTTTCCCACCCCAGAAAAACTTAAGATATTTAAAATATTTTCCCATTTCTCTAGACAAAATAGACAAGTAGATGTGATCTTAAGATTTTCTTGAGCTAGCTCAGACGTGCCAGTAGCTCAGTGGCTGAGGCACTTGCCTGACATGTGGTAGGTCATAGGCTGTCCTCTACCTGCGTGTAAGCAGAGGAGGGATCTTGAAGTATGCTTCAGTTAACCAGTATCTTAATTTTGGAATGTTATAATAACCTCTAAGCCTAAATTCTTAAAATCTGTCCTAGGTACAATGACAGCTCTTCCTACAGGTCTGTTGCAGTTAAGTACTCACCCATGTATTGTTGTTCTAAATTGCTTGCAGCACATTTTTGGTCACCATTTAGTCTAGAAATAATTTAGGGTGACTTCTGAGGAAAGAATATTTTAATTATTCAAAGGTGCTGATCTAAATAGTATCTGCTTGAAAGCTCACGCAATATGCCATGTGAAATTAATTTATTACACTGTCCTTTTTATGAAATCATTTCCAAGATTTCTTTTGAAGTAGAATTTCTATTGGACCAAAAGCCTTACCAAAATAACTTCTACTTCAAAAGAAATATTGGAAATGATTTCATAAAAATGACTGTGTATTAAACTGATTGCACATGGCATATTGAGCGAGCTTTCAAGCAGACTTTAAGCAGATACTAGATGTGTGTGTGTGTACACATACCTTCCACACACACACTTTTGTGTGTATACACACATACACACTTTCATCCTTTGTGGGCAAAGATGACCGCATCTAGCGGGGGGAGGGGAGGGAAGAAAAGAGAAAAGAAGTGGGAAAGAAAAAGGGAAAAGAGAAAAAAGGGAAAGGGAAGAGAATGAAGAGGGGTGGAGGCTAGGTCACATGAGTACATAAGTGGCTTAAGTCCGATCTTTGCTTTGAACAGTCTGCTGCAGTAGGGGTGATGAGGACTGGATATGGGAGGTTTTCATTTTCCTGGCCATGCGTTTCTTCATTGCTTCTGCCATGCATTGCTGTTTAAAGGCCAATGCTCTGTTCTGGATTTGGGACCTCCAGGGTGGATGGTCGCGAGCAATTTGCTCCTGCAACTCTGGGTTGATGCTGAAACTCTTTAGGGACACCTTTAGGGTGTCCTTGTACTGCTTCTTTGGTGCACCGCAAAAGCATACTCCATTTGACAGTTGGCCATAGAAGACTTTCTTTGGCAGGTAAGTGTCAGTCATTCTTGAGAGGTGGCCAGCCCATCTTAGCTGTGCCAGTTTCAGCAGGGTGTGAATACTGGGGAGAGTTGATCTTCTGAGCACCTCAGTGTCTGGCATCTTGTCCTGCCACTTGATCTGCAGTACCTTTCACAGGCAGCACAAGTAGGAAGTGGTTTAGTTTCTTGGCATGACTCTGGTAAATGGTCCAGATTTTGCAGGCATAAAGGGGGGTCAGAAGAATGATGGCTTTGTAAACCTTCAGTTTTGTAGACATTCTGATGCCTCTGTGGTCATGTATATACAGGAAACCCTCAGTATTCGTGAATCCGCTATTCACGGATTCGAATATTCGTAGTGCACCACAGCAACAGGGTAGGCCTGGGTGAGCACCACCGCAGCTCCCTCTGGAACTGCACCAAGCTCCTGCCTCTGCGTAAGCAGGCATGGAGCACTGTGTGGGGCAGGGGAAGGCAAAGCCAGGGAGAGCAGAGCAGAGAGCAGAGCTGGGTGGGCGGAGAGCAAACACCAGGGATGGGGAGGGAGGTGGCTGCGGCGGCGGCATCTTCTCCCCCAGAAGCAGCCACGGTTGGTCCACAGGCGCTGCGGGGGAGCCCTGCACTTCCAGCTTCTTACAGGGGGGAGTAGGAGGCAGGTGTGAGGTCTGATGGGGAGCCCCGTCAGTATTTGCAGATTTCGCCGTTCGCGGGGATCTCCAGAATGGATCCCTCATGAATGGCAAGGGTCTCCTGTGTGTGTATGTGTATATATATATATATATTAGGGCTGTGCGAAGCTCCAGTCCCTGATTCAATTCAGCCTGATTCGGTGGCCGAATCTCTGAATCTGAATCGAATCAAAGGACTCTTCAAATCTAATCGGAACCCTCTGAATTGATTCGGAGAGATTTGGAAAGATTCGGAGATTCAGACATAGATACAGCTTTAAATGTTTTTTCTACATAACTCTAGGTAGCAGGGGCTCATGAGTGCTGCGATTCTGGGGTACATGGGGTGTCCCACAGAAGCATGGACGGCTCCCCAGTGCACTGAGCAGCAGACCCTGAAGTGGGCCAGAAGCAGTTCCGGTTCACTTCTTGGTCCACCAGGGAGCATGCTGCCCCCCCCCCCCTCACACCCCTCTCCAGCTCAGTGACTGGTACCTCCTGGGTCTGGGGGGGAACCCAGGGCCCCCTGTGGCTGATTGCTGAGCCACGGGGGCACAGGGAGGTCCCCCTGTGTGTTCCCCGGCAGCCCAGAAGTGGGCTGGAAGTACTTCCGGTTCACTTCTGAGTTCGCCATCGAGCATGTGGAGGGGCCCCCCACTCCTGTGGGGCACTCCATCCACCCCAGCATCGGAGCATTCACAAGCCATGCTGCTACCTCAAGGTAGGTAGAAAAAACTTTTAAAGCTGTATCTACGGCCAAATCGCTGATTCTTCGAACCGGCATCGAATCTTCAGGTTCAGATTCAGCCAAATCGAATTAGGGACAGTGATCCAAATCAACGAATCAAATCACTGTCCCCAATTCAGGCTGAATCTGAATCCAAATTGAATAGGGCCCGTTTCGCACATCGTGTGTGTGTGTGTAAAATATTGAATATATGTGTATATATATAAAATTGAAGAATACAGTTTCCACACACTTAGTACATACTCAAGTACCAAAACCTCAGTCTAAGACCACAAGTTCTAATCCAGAAAGACCTTAAAGTACAAAATATCTTGCTGTAGCAAGTTATAAGGACCTGTTCTAATGATGTAACATTAACTAATTGTGTCAATGGTATCTGATTTACCATGTTAGTCTGAGCTGAATTTACTTAGACAACAAGCTCTTTCAGAAATATGTAACCTTCAAATACAGGTATGTCTCCTTCTTGCTGAGGGGAAACTGTTGCAAGTCTGTGGGTGCATGTACGCAAGATGCCTTAATGCATTGTGGACTGATCTACTGTGCATTAGCATGTCATGGCAAAAACCATGCTAATGTACAGTAGAATTATCCTACTGCGCGTTAAGTGTCACAAACAAAAAACATTTGCCTTTGCTACTACGCGCCAGCGCAGCTACAGAGCCTTGATCTAGTACCTCATATTAGAGGTAGTAAACAATGTGCGATAGCAAAGGCGCTTTATTCTAAGTGTAGATGTGTCCTGTGTACATAAGAGCTAGGGACAGAAGTTACATACAAACAGGTTCAAGTGATCAGAAACTGGTTTAAACCTATAACAGAACAGATGTTCAGTGCACATAAACCAGTTTCAAAGTGGCTGAAACTAGTTTAAGATAAACCTTAGGTTCAATGTAGTATCAGACTTTACTGATTTGAGTCAAACCGGTTTATGAAACTTCTATCTCAGGCCCCTTCCTGGTTAAAGTTAAATCACAGTCCCACAGAATGCTTTGCAGCCCAGGGTTGGGCTGGGCTGGGCTGGGCTGCCTGCTACAGCAGAGAAGGGGTCCCCACAGGCAAACCCCAGCTGGAGTCTGGGGCCAGGGAGTGGGGGTTAAACACCCCTTTCCCTGCTCAAACTTAGTGCTGGCTGCAACTGTAGACTACAAATCCCAGAAGCACATGAAAGCAGATCCTGCCTATGTCTGGAAGCAGGAAGAGTCCTGCTGCTCCAAGTCTGGACTGCAAATCCCAGAGACCTCAGGGGCAGCAGGAAGAGGAAGCAAACACACAGCCCATGCTGGCAATATGCCAGAGAGCCATACTCTAGCACCCCCTCCCCAACCTTCTGGCCTGAGCCACTAGAGGTATGTGGCTGCATTTTCTGAATCAAGAGTGAATGTGTGTCCAGTTGTTTCTCAGTTTAATCTCTGCAGTTTAGACTAACCTGCAAACACTGGATTGATTCAGCTTCAGGCTTTTTGACTGTTTAAACTGGTCTGTTTCTAGCCCAACAGCCATAGTGAAGTACAGCATTACACCAGCTTGTATATACACTTACCTGAATGCTCTTTACAAGTACAGACTTTTTAACAACATACTTCCGTATCATTATAGGGAGAGGGAATGTTGTCCTTCTCCAGAAAGTTGAGAGACAGAACAACATTATCTCTTCTCCCTGCTCCCATTTCTGAATCTATGCCAAAGGGTATGGCCAATCCTGACAACAAAGGTGCTGCTGTTCGCTGCTTTGTGGAGTCCCTTAACAGATAAGAAATTGGTTGCAAAAGCCAAGCTCAGCAGATGTAGTGTAAGATTTGAGCAGTCTGGAAAGCCAAAACGTTCTCTTTCTGTTGACTGCACTCAGTGCAAAAAAGGTACCTTCTATTCCTGGATGCAAGGGAGGAAGAGGATTACCGCAGACTGTCTTTCTATGAAAATAAGATGGGTACTTGTGAACAGATGCTTAAAGGAGAAGGGATGGGATACACGGACCATTACACATTGTATAAATATGTTACTAGAGATCAATGAAATCAGTTCATCTTTTTGTGCCAACAAACGTTAAATTCTTTTTTGCGTGGAATGGAGAAATGTTTGCTGTCGCTGTACCTTAGCAAAAAGGAATCTGGTCTTCATATCCAGAGCACATGGGTCCGCTTTCAATCGGGCACCAGTACAGGCTTCCCTTCAAATCTTTTAGAATACCAGTTAAATAAATTGTTCACAAATATGGGCAATTCACAATTTGGGGATTTATAATTCAGAATAATGTTTTTTATTTACTAAATAGCTGGCTGTCAAGATGACTGATACAGTACACTGGAAATTTTATTTTCTTGACTTTAGTAAATTTATATTTAGTACTGGAAGAAGAATATGGAACAAAGATTATGGGCAAGTAAATAAAGTTGCTGGTACACTCGGGTCTCTCTTTATACAAGGGTTGCATTCCAAAAAAACCCTCGCATAAAGCGAATCCATTATTACAGATAATTAATAGGGATACATATCGAGTTCCCTGCTGCCCTGCTTCCTTTCCCCACAACCCAGCACATCAGGGAGCAGAGGAGCTGCGCGGGGATCTCCCCGCCTGCTGCTGCTTGTCCCGTACTGCCCAGGCAACGCACCTCCTGCACACGGAGCTCACAGCTTCTCTGCATGTCCCCACTGAGCCCAGCCACACTGGGTCGCACCTGCTGGGATGCGGCGGCCCGGGGGAGGGAAGCAGCGGCAAGCAGCCACCATTCCCAGCCGCCCTGCTTCCTTCCCCCAGGCTGTGCACAACCTGACATGGCTGAGATCAGTGGGGCCGCACACAGCAGCTGTGAGCTTTGTGCTCCAAGCAACTGCAGGCACAGGAGGTGTGCTGCCAGGGCAGCACTGGGCAAGCAGGTTCTCCACAGGGCCCCGCTGTTACCTGCTGCCCTGGTTCCCTGTCTCAGAGCCTACATAGCCCGTCTGGCCCTCCCCCTCCCCCAACAAGCCACCCAAGGCCCCATCCTTCTCCCCGCTGGGGCCCTGCAGCCACACACTGTGGCCCAGGCCCCAAGCACCACCTGACTGGGCAGCAGCCACAGCCCAACTATGCCTAGCTCCCTTCCTACAGGGGCCTCAACCCCCCACTTACCTGCCAGAGCTGCTGTCAAGGCCACCTGGGGCCACGTGCATGTGCTGTACATGCACGTGATTCCCCATCTCACCGCCTTCCTTCCGCTTCGTCGTAGCCCCCTGCAGGATGGAACTCTGTCAGCCTCGCACAAAGTGAATTTTTCTCGCACAAAGTGAACTTCTGGTGTAAGTAATGTCTCTCATATAAGTGAATTCACACAAAACGAATTTGCGTAAAGAGAGACCCAAGTGTAGAATGATCTGAATTCTTCTTCTTTCGTATGGCTGAATTGGAGCAACAATTATAAGTTCAGTTTAAGGTTAGTTAACCAGTCTAATGCTCTTGAGGAAAGGGAATGTATCTCTGCCATGTCACTGTCAAATTTGTATAGAGGGCTGAGTGTTGTTATGTGGTCCAGGATTGCCACAGTTGCACTTTACAGAACTCCTAATCACCATTTATGTATCAAGCGACTGCAGCAGCCATGCTTGGTTTGAATCCAATTTAAAGCCTTCTATGTTTTTTGTGGAAGGTCAAAACCAGGAGGCTTTATTGTTGGGTCAGAAACTAGATAGTTGTTCCTAATGGTGGTTTCATTCCACGCTTTCCTCCAAGCTTCTGCACTATTGTGTCCTACAAGGGCTTGTACATGTGTCCACAAAGGTTTCTGGAAGATCAAGTGGTGACCAGAATTATCTGAATAAATGGTTATAGTACAACCAAATGCAAGCTAATGCAATACAGAACAAGAATGCATGTTTCATTTACAGGGAAGAAGACTATGTGGTATATCAAAACTAGAACATCCACTCAATGGAGGATTGCAAAAATGATGGAGCAGGTAGAAAACAAGCCTAGTAATGCTGACCTCTAATGAACTCAACTTTGCTTACAGAAGAGAAGGCCAAGGTGTGACTTGATCACTCTGTATAGGTACTTGTACATGGAAGAGATGACTGGTGAGTTTTTCAGTCTTGCTTATAAGAACATAAGGAGTTCCATACCAGGGCAGACTAACAGTCCATCTATGCCAGTATTCTGTCTCTTGTTAATAACAAATAGTAAAGGGAGAGCATATGAAGGGGGCATGTCTAGAAGAATTCTTTCTCTGTCACTTTCTCCCTGGCATCAGCAATCATTTGATTGAGGGATGTCAGAGGATACATCCCCGATAGTTCTATGTGGGAGCTCCTCATGGATCTGTCCTCCATTAATTTATATTGGAATCTGACTTTATGGGTGCGTCCACACATGCAAGCACATGTGCTTGCAGTAGCTCAAATAGAAGTGGTGCAAATTTGAGCCGGGGCTTTTTGTCTTGGTGCATGTGCTTGGACATGCACTTTGTTGTGGAACAAATTGTGCCACTTGGAGCAAAATAACCCTGCCTGGCTCCTCCCGGATCTTCAGCCAGGGGGAGCTAGAGCCCGGGGCCAGCACCTGTGCTGTCCCTAGCAGTACAAAAAGCCACCCTGGCAAGTAGCTCAGGGTCACTAGCTCTCAGGAGCTTCTGGGGCCCAGCCAATTGGTACCTGGGGACACTACCCCTTGTGCCAGCTGGACTACTGAAGCAGCCCTGAGAGTTCCCTGCACCCTCTACCGTCTGGACGTGGGGCCTGCGGCTTGGCTGTGACCTGCTGTGCACTTGCCAGACTCGGATAGGGACTGCAGAGTGCCTCTGGGCCAGCTGCCAGTAGACTGGGGTTGCAGGGTTGGCCTTTGTGTGGCACTACTGCCACTTGTCCCCCCTGCCAGGCCATCTGGGCACCTATCACCCAGAAGATGTTCCGGGTGTGGTGGCCTGCTTTGAACTGTCAAAGCATATCCTCCTGGCCCCATTTGGCCAGGAGGTCAGCCACAGCCAGCTGGGTCCAAGGTGCCAGCTCTGAGCAGGCAGGGTCCTGCCACTGGCCTCCCTAGCAGGAATTCTGGTGTTCCCTATTGGAAAACTGAAAAATCCCTGATAAAATAATCCCAAAGTAATTCTCTAAAATACCTGCAAATCCATGTTCCTCCACAAGTAAAACAAAAGACCACTATAAAGACAGAGTGAGACAGAGACCGCAATCAGTTGGACAATGTTTTATTGATATATCTACAGTGTTAAAGCAAGTCTCTTATCATAGTAATAAAGTGAACTCTAAATACAGGTTTCATGAATTCATGAATACATATTTTGCTGCCCTCCCACAGTGCGATGGCCCCCACACAAGGGCTACGGCCCCCCAACAGGGG
>NW_005842433.1:619164-620989 GCF_000455745.1 Alligator sinensis
AGCCCACCAGGCAGCAGAGAGCAGCGGAGGGGCAGGAGGGCCTGGGCTAGGGCCACTGGGGCTGTCACCCTGCCCTGCACTGTGCGGGAGGGGCCCCAGGCAGCCAGAAGCCCTGGTGCTGAACACGCAGCCTGGCCATTGTGTGTTTCAGCACCAGGGCTAGGGGCCAACCATAGAGACGCTCTGGCAGCCACAGCGTCTCTATGGAGGACCCAGCCTCTGGTTGCTCACTCGTTTTAGACCCCTGGGGTCAAGTTTTCTCCCCACGCTGTAAGTTTGCAGCGCAGGGAACATTTTTTTGTTCCCACATGTGCCTGTTGCCCCGCCTCAAAGGGGTTTGAGGCGGGGCAAGAGGCACGTGCACGCTCGTGTGGACACGCCCTATATTAGTTTCCTTGTTCATTCCCTTCTTCTGCAGGCTACAGGGATAGGTGTAGTCTGCATTTCCTGCAAATAGACTATAGTCCTTGTCTTAATGCAAAACTTCAAACTGTCTTCAAATCTTGTGCTTCAGCCAGGCAAGATCAGGAACAGGAATATTTTTTCCCAATGAGCAATTGGCCAGACATAGTATATGGGTCTTTTCTGCCTTTTCTGAGGGATCAAGGATTGGCCACAGCTGGAGAAGCAACCTTAGATGGTGTGGATTAAAGCTTGGAGATCTTTCAGAGAATCCTTTAATACCTAATTGAGCATGGGTAAAAGTAACTAGTGTCCTACTGTTCACCAGATTAGTGATCAAGAAGTTTTCTTCCCTCCCTCCCTCCCTCCCTCCAGCATGGCACATGGATTGTCTACTACATATCTCACCTAAATAATTCCTACCATCACAAACCATGCAGGCATTGGGAGCACTTCAGTTTCTCCACCTCTCTGTCAATACTAATAAAGGAGTAGTGCTGGAGAGATGCTGTAGCTGTGATGACCCAGAAAATATGCAAGAGGCAAGGATTTGTGTGGCTGCTACCTTTCACTGGGCCAACTGCATGATTGGGATAGACCTAAACAAGGACTTCTGCTGCACAGTCAGGTAGTCTCTCTGCCTCAGATGTTCTTCTTTCCTCCAAACCACAGATGCTCTGCACTTCATCCACCGTTGCTATTTCTCTCTCCTGCTTATACGGTTGTCGCGATAAAGCATCAGCATCTATGTTTTTCCTCCCTGCTCTATAGTGTAAGCTGAAACAGTAATCGGCCAATGCTGCTACCCAACGGTGCCCTGTTGCATCCAGCTTGGCACTTGTTAGCACATAGGTCAGTGGATTGTTATCAGTCCAAACTTCAAACTGGGTCCCATACAGGTAGTCCTTGAATTTGTCAGTCACCGCCCACTTGAATGCAAGGAACTCTAGCTTATGCGTTGGGTACTGAGTTTCACTGTCGACTAAACCTCGGCTGGCAAAAGCAATGGGTTTTAATTTTCCTTGGTGCTCTTGGTATAGCACAGCCCCCAACCCCTCAAGGCTGGCATCCGTATGCAATACAAATGGCTGTTGCGGGTCTGCATAAACTAATACTGGGGCATATGTCAAACTCCGGATGAGGGCTCTGAATGCCCGCTCACAATTTTTATCCCATCGCGGCCCAAATGACTCTAATGGGTCCTGCAAACCCAAGGGCCTGCCTGCTCTTGCCTTAGACAGAGCTCCTTTACTTCAGATCTGGCTCTTTTTCACCTGATATCCCCGAGTGAGGTCGTTTAGGGGTTTTGCCAATCTGGCATAGTTCTCGACAAATCGTCTTTAGTACCCAGCAAACCCCAAGAATCGCTTAAGTTCCTGAAAGTTCCTTGGCCTTGGCCATGTTGCCACGGCATTGATCTTAT
>NW_005842433.1:621319-622575 GCF_000455745.1 Alligator sinensis
AGGGGAATCTGGTAATAACCGCTCCGCAGATCAAGCACCAAGAACCACTGGCTTCCCAACAAACAATCAAGGGTATCTTGCACTCGGGGAACGGTGTATTGGTCCACCGTAGTGCGGCTGTTGAGGGGTCGAGAATCAATGTACATCCGAATTTTGCCCGTTTTTTTTCGCACTACCACAATTGGGGAGGCATATGGGCTACGTGTCTCAGATATGATACCATGATCCAAAAGTTCCTGGAGGTGCCGCCTCACATCCTCCATTTCTGAAAGGGCGATTCGTCAGGAACACTCCCGAAACGGTCGGGTGTCTTGAAGCCAAATAGAATGCTCCACTCCTTTAGCCAGCCCAACATCCCACTCATGCACAGAGAATATGTTCCCTCGAGCACTTAGCTTTTCCTGCAGTCGGGTCTTCCAAGTGGCTGGCACTGGAGAGCTCCCAAAATTGAACTTTGCAGGGTCCACAATCTGGGTTTGCAAAGACTGTGTAGGCAACACAGCTACCTCTGCTTCAACCAGTTCAGCTACACATTGTCCCGGCTTCACTGTGATGTCTTTTCCTGTGGGGTTCACTACTAATACAGTCACTGAAGATGGAACTTGCCCTCCAATATCGACTACCCCACTGGGAACCAACATCTGCCTTAAGGGTCCAGAGTTCTTAGGTGGCTCTACCACAGCCAGCTTCTTGTGATGGGTCCGGGCAATGCCCTTAGGGGCAGTGAGTAAAAACTGGCTGCCTAGCACAGGCACCTTTTCGGGAGTCTCGCCTGCATAATACAAAGCTCCCAGCCTGACATCAGTTTCAGGGCCAGCCGAGGTCTCAATCCACTGATATGCTCCAGCGCAAAGGGCATGCATGGGCAAAGCTTTTAAGTACTGCTTCCCGGCCTTCTGCCGACAATATCGCGCTAGCACATGGAACAGACTGGAATTAGTTCCAACAATTATATTGGCCCCCCGCATCCACTTGGGATCTGGGCACACAAGCACAGCAACAGCCACAGACTTGCATACCCCAGCCACTTCCTTGGGGAACTCTAGCGGAGCAGTAACATACCCACTGTACGGGTAGACCTCTTGGCTTAAGCCACATAGCCCCAGCCCAGTTAGTAGCTGCAGTGGTAAATGCTTCAAAAACTTGTCATAGAAGGACTGGAATATGATAGTTACTTGTGACCCACTGTCTAACACAGAAATACACCTCTGTCCCTCTATCACCACAGGGACCTCTGCCCTAGGTCCCACTAGTCC
>NW_005842433.1:622810-623389 GCF_000455745.1 Alligator sinensis
AGCGTGCGGGTGCAGCACGGCCAGTGGCTGTGGGGCATCGTTGTCAAAGTCAGTCGCCATCGACATCTCGACAACCATTGCTCGTGGTGGGCACGGAGCCACGGCCAATCCCCGGGCTGGCGCTGGTGTTACCACTTTGATAGAGGCCTTTACAGCTTGTAGGCTTTCAGCCTCCCTGATTTCCCAAAGTAACTGCCCAAATGTAGGGGGATTCTCTCTCCTCCCAGTGAGGTTGAGCTCCCTTACCAGTTGCTCATCATAAAGTATTCCTACCCAGAGTTGCTGCAAGCCAGCTTTGCCAGCCATCTCCCGAGTGAGTCCTCCTTGGGCCACTAGCTGCTGTAACACTCTCTCTAATCGCAGGATGTAAACTGAGGCTGTTTCCCCCTTTTGTTGGTATATCTTATTAAATTCCAGAAACAAAGCCTCAGCTTGCACTGATTTTCCAAAGACACTAGACAGAAGTTCGAGACAATGGAGAACAGAAATGTTGGAGTTTTCCTGATTAATCATTCGAACCACTTCAAAAGCTGGATCTTGGAGACTCTCCAGCAGCCGCCTCCACTTCTCCTCTTCGGA
>NW_005842433.1:624853-625493 GCF_000455745.1 Alligator sinensis
CCCCCCCCGCCCCCGGCCGCCGCAGCTTCTCCACTCTGCTCCTGCGGGCCTCTCCCAGGGGCTCTCCGAGGCACCACTGCGCTGAGACTCTCAATCCGGTCTCCAGCCTGTCCCTCAGCCCCCTCTCTCTCTCTTGTCCCCCCCCGCGGGAAAACCTGCTCCCCCATTTATCCAAGTCTCTCAGCCAATCCCAGCTCAGGGCCCTTTCCGGGCTTTTGCTAAGGGCTCTCTTTCAAAACTGTCTGGGGTTACATCACCCCTCCCACTTCCAACAGGTCTGCTCCCAAACAGCTTCACTTGCCCTCAGAGCCTAGTGTCCCCTCTGGGACAAACTCTGTCTCTCTGCAGGGCAGCCCTTCCCATTCTGTTCAGGTGGGTCCATTTTTTAAAGGCTGCTACATAAGTCTATCCCAACCAGGCAGTTGGTCCAATAAAAGGTAGCACCCACACAAATCCTTGCTTCCACAACCACATTTACCCAAATCCAGGATGACTTCATAATTAGATTCTATACATAGAAACCTATAAAGGTGTTATAATTCTCCATGCATAGAACCTAACTAGTGAAAAGTCATGTTATATTTGCTCCCCACCCTGCTCCCCCCACTGAAAGCAGCAGCAGGGAGTGGGAGTCCCACAG
>NW_005842433.1:625503-635001 GCF_000455745.1 Alligator sinensis
ACTACAAGCAGCAGCAGGTAGTGGGAGTCCCCCTCCCCCTGCCACTGTCTGCTCCCTGTCATGTGCCCCTCTGGCATCTGCTCCTGCATGCTTGTGCCTGCCCCTTGCTCTGTGTGCCTGCCCCAGCCCCCCTCCCGCCCCCCTGTCCCCACTTCCTCCCCTGTGCCTGTGCTTTTACAGGCTATCTTGGTGAAATACAGGCCCAATAAAGTCAATGGGAATTCTGCCACTGACTTCAGTGGAGTCAAACTTCACCTTCTCTTCTTACATAGAAGAACTATATGGATTGATTATTTTAAAAGTCCTGATGTTTTAAGCATGTGAACCCATGGTTAAACACTGTTTATTGTAAGTTGCATCAGTACAGTTCAAAGTTTATTCTATGTTGAAAGATGTATGACTAACATCCAGTAACGCTGATGCCATTCCTAGATTATGTAAAGGTTCTTAATTCCTGAATCTGAATCCATCTTTCTTTATACCAGTCAGGTCTACAGAGGGGAATTACTGTAGGTTCATCAGGGTTATTTCAGGGGATATGTTTTGGAAACAGTAAAACAATTTCCCTAAACACTAATGGTTAGATTTGTTTTGAGGGATTATGTTGCAGTGTGTGTGTGTGTGTGTCAGGGGGCAGGGGTTCAATCTGCATTTCTCCTCATATTCCTATAACTTTTATGTCATTTAATAGGTAGTTTGGCTAATTATTCAAAAGTATCCACACTCAACCCAGGCTGAACTAACAAAGACATTAAAAGTAAGTAGTGCAGATGAACCAACTTGAGCTGAACTTAGTCCTGATGTGAATGGGCAAAGTTTGGTCCCATATGTGAAAGCAGTTGCCTGAGTGGATCTTTTTGATCTAGTGTATTAATGGATGTACAAACTTCATATACTAATACTCTAGTCATTAATTTATGATTAACACTGAATGCAGCTACCTATACAGTCATGGAAGCTTATGGGTGTTTTGACAAAAGCTTCACTTGGTTCAGGACTTTGCTCTTATGCTACAGGCAAATGATTCTGCGCACACATGTGGTTCTTGCTTTGATTATCCCCAGGTGGTGCTGTTATACATAGACTTCCAGGTTTGGGGAGGATGCAGGTTAAGTGATTTTTACTCTTGGGAAAAATGAGTCATGTTGAGCTTTGAATTATGCATATTTTTAGTAAGTATGGATTTGAGTGTGTGCCAAAATGAATATCATAAATCTTGGCATAGTTTTACGGTTATTTATTCCAGTCTGTACCAGAAAATAACCAAAAACGGTCACGGTCTGTCTAATTCCAAGCAATTCAGATAGCCTGATTAAATGAACAGGTATTTTTGTGTCAGGATAAAAATCCACCCTTAGAACTTCCTAGGTGTCTTGTGAAAAAGGGAAGCACTGGGGGAGGGAGAACATAATTGGCAAAGCAAGCCGTACGAGGAGAGGCTGAAGGAGCTGGGCACATTCAGCTTATGGAAAAGGTGCTTAAGAGGGGGCATGAAAGCAGTCTTCAAATACTTGAAGGGCTTTCACAGAGAAGAGGGAAAAGTACCTGCTCTCTACTTGCTGCAGAGAGAGTAGGACATGGACCAACGGTTTGAAGTTGGAGCAAAATAAATTTAGATTGAATATCCAGAAAAAACTTTTTCACTGTGAGAGTAGTGAGGCAGTGAAATAGACTGCCTAGGGAAGTTGTGAACTCTCCATCACTGGGGGTGTTCAAGAAGAGGCTGGATAGCCGCTGGTAGGGAATAATTTAGGCATAACTATGCCTATTTTCTATTATGGATATTTCCTATGTTTCTGGATTTTGCTGTTTGCTCCCACCCCTTCTCTCCCTTTTTTTCTGCTATATGTCAGGCTGTTTTTAAGCCTCCCCAGAGGCATTTGGTGTTAGCTACAGCTAAAGCTGGGACTTCAGGTGAGGTGTGCTGATTCTCCTGCTAGGAGCCAAGCTAGAGGTTCCTGGCAAGAGGGTCATGCCCCTCTGCTTGGGGTCAGACCAATTTGCTATATTTGAGGTCAGGAAGGACTTTTACCCCATGGTCAGATTGGTATAGATTGTGGGGGGTTTTGCCTTCCTCTGTAATGGGAGCAATGGCCCTCTACCCAGGGCCTGTTGAGTGAATATTGACAGCATTTTATAGAAGCAGGACATTGGCTGCCATGGTTCCCTTGCTTTACGTGTGGCAGGTTAGGACTTTAGGTCTATGCACTGTCAAGGTTGAAGGTGGTAGTCTTATGTAGATTTTAGGTTATGGGATGTTTTGGATAGGGATGACCCTGCCTCATCAGGGGGTTGGACTAGATGACCTCTGGAGGTCCCGTCCAGTCCTACTTCTCTATGACTGATATGCTTCCCTTTTTATTGGTATTACTCTAACCAAGAGGTACAGAGATACTCACTATCTATACAGCTGTTCTTCTAACCATGCAGGCTAAACATATCCCCCTATGCCTAATAAAATGCTTGCTTTGGAGTGGTGTAAGTGGTAAGTAAATGCTTTGAACTCTTTTTTTTTAATATACAGTTTGTGTGTGTGCATGGGGGGTTATGAATATGGAAAAGAATCTGGGTATTTTCATAAGTTTAGAAAATGCTGTTCCTTTTTTAATTCATCTTGCTGTCATTTAGGGTTCTAAATAGAAATTGAAATAAAAACAGTTTCCATTTAAAATTGTATAGCTGTACTATCGCACTGTCACCTCAACTAGTGCAAGTTACTATTTTTGGAAACACCAGTCTTAGAGCCACAACAGACAAGATGGTCTAGATCATTAAATACTACCCAAAGAGAGGGTTGCTAGCTCACTAATTGTTGGTTAATTGTTAATCTTTCTTCTCTGTCTGGTAGATCTGGACTAGATTAATGTAAAACAGTGTTTGGTTAGTTGGTTTGTACAGAATAAGGTGGTAGATCTCAGCTCATTTCTATAGAAGAAGAGCTTATATCACAAATCTACCACCCCAGTTTCTACCCTACATAACTTTTTAATGTGTTGAACAGGTTTTTTGGACCCCCACTCTTCCTTGCAGATATAGTGTCAATTATAAATAATAACCTCTACAGTTTAGGGTTTAGGTATGCAGATGATGTGCCACTTGGAAATTAAAAGCTGCTTGCTGCTGTACTCCTGAGTTGACATATTGGCATCCTGGGATGCCAATATGGCACTTTGTATCCACATTAGATTAAAAAAAAAAAAAAAAAAGCAAATATGCCAAAAATTAAAACGTGACTGCTTTGATAATTGTAATTTCTGGATACAGCCACTCAATCTTCCAGCATCTAGCTAGTATTTCTGATTGCTTTAACAAAACAATGAGCTGTAATAAAGCCGAATTAACTTTGTGAGAGTAAAGTAAATGTAAGAGTAAGACAAACGCTTTGTATCCTTACTGCTCATCATTTGCAGCTGCTTTAATTTTGGAAAATCAAGAATTGCAGCAACGAATTAGACCACAGAGGGTTGAATTTTACTCCATAAACTTCAACAATACTTTGCACTGGCAGCCTGGGAGAGTTGGAAAAGGTGAAGATATTACCTACTTTGTACAATACAAAGTGTAAGTACAGTGGACTGCTCCCACTTGCTTTGTTTCTAAATCTCATCCTCTGTTCCACAAAGTCCGCTTGTTCTCATGTGACAAGTATGTATTTTTTTTTTCTGTTTAAGGAATAGCCATTCTCAGCTGTCTCAGAAGTGGTGACAATTACACCTTTATATACAATACCAGCAGAAGGTAGATAGTTTTGAGCATGACAAGGGGAGCTACAGTGTACCTCCTGCAGTGAGCCAGCACCCTCACTGCCTCTGCAAGGGAATGCATACATTATGTCATGAACATATATTTTAAAAAGTGGGAAGAAGAGTTGTTTGGTTGTTTTTTGGGGGAGGGAGTGGGCAGGGGTTTGAATGCCACAGTCTCTGGATACCAAATTTGAGAAACCTTGAAGGCATTGACTTTCAGATGTGACAAGCTTCTGCTCTTTGGCACATCCACTTGGGTTTCCCAAAATTACAGCAATACTGTATATTACTAGTCACATTTGAAAACTTAAGCCACAATATCCACTAATAGGAAGTGAGATTTTATCTGCTAACTGGAATTGCAGGACAGTTTAAATAGGCAAAATACTAAATTACTACTATGAAAATGCATCCAGTTAACCAAAACTAATGCATATTATTTTAAAAGGGGGAAAAAACCATGGGTTCTTTAATGACAAGAGGTTGGAACCCTAGTTCTGAATTTCCTGAAAAAGCAGTTATTGAGACATCAATCACCTATGAAATAGATTTTTAATGTAAGCAATTTGAAGATGAAATTGTTCATGGAAGATCTGGTAGTGGGTACAGCACATGAGTTATTTGGAGAAATATAGTGTACAAATCCACACAATCATATACTAGGGCCTAAAAAGAATGACACTTTCTCTCCCTCTCCCTCTGCAGATATGGGCAAAGCTCATGGAAAAACAAAGAAGAATGCTGGCAGATTCACGAAGGTTTGTGTGACCTAACTTATGAAACATCTGATGTAAGAGAACCTTACTACAGCAGAGTAAAATCTGTTTCAGCTGGAGTCCATTCCAACTGGACCATCAGCTGCAGGTTTACTCCCTGGAGGGAAAGTAAGTTTGACTGTGTGCATCTTTTCTATACAGCAATATGGTGTGTCACCTTCAAGTAATTTCCAGCTTTTTCCCATAGCTTGTCATCTTGAATAACTTCTTATGACTTATAACTTAGGTTTTGTTATATTTTAAGCTTTTTGGTTGCATTAACATTTCTATTTTGACTATTTATTTGTACCCAACAAAATGGGTTGTCTGAAGTTGAAACTGTAGGTTGTGACCATAATGGTTTACTGTGCCCATATGATGATGAGCACAAAAGACTAGCTGCAAAATTACAGATGCTAGTGAGATGGACTTAGGTAAATGCTGCTGCTTGTTGTCTTTACACTTTATTTGAAACGTAAACAATTTGCATGCTCTGTCAAATGTAGTCTCTTCTTCTTTGTCTGTGAATATCTGAATGTGCAAATTGAATTGTATATGAATTCCATGTGAAGAAGAGAAAACGTTCCTTTCTCCCTAGAATGAACTCTTGTGAAACTTCACCATGACAGTTAGCTGTCAGTGACCGATCTTGTGCTCATGGAAATGGTCTTTTGAAGTTCAGTCTACATCCTGAACCCAGAGACCGAGCTTTGTATAACCATTGGCAGCTTGAACCTAATCACCCTGCAGAACCAGCTTCTAGCAGAGCATGCTGAAACAGAGAAATATTCAAGGTATAATAGGAGAGAGAGAATCCCCAAAGTGCTCAATACTATGGCTCTTGGTGAAATGGGGAAGAGCAATTCAGTCCCCTTTTAATGAGCAAGAATCTCTATGCAGTTTTATCTTGAATATTTACATTATAGAACAACACTGTGTTCTCCATCAAATGGTGGGCAGAGGATATCTGCCACACCCCATAATAGGCCAGATGAGAGTCTATACAGTAATCAGAACCAAGTACAAGGGCAATAACTTCTGTTATCCAGTAATAAGTCATCATCCAGACATCAGGAATCTAACAAAAGGTTACCATGCACCTGGGTTTTCCTGGGCATGTCCTCTTTTTGGGTCCTCTGATTTCTGTCTAGGCAGTTTCTTTTAAATGTGAACCAAACATCCAGGATTCTTCAGCCACTCGCCACCCCCTCCCCTGTGATGCCACCGCCAGTTTCTTCGCATCAGGGGGCCCCAAAACTATATCTTCCAGGGGGCCAAAAAAATTGTGGGCCAGCCCTGGATGAGTGTATTAGAGGGTACCTACTGGTGCTGGGTGAAGCTGTCCGGGCACTGGGGTTGTGGCAGGGTGGGGAGGAAAGCACCTGCCCCTCCAGCAGGGGAAGGAGGTGGGGGTGGGCTTTTGAGGGCAGAGGGGAGCTCTGTGGCCCAGCTGGCAGCACCGGGGTCAATACCCATGCTCGCAGGGGTGGGGCAACCAGGGGAGACTGCCTGGGGGCCATGGCCAGGCCTCCCGGCACTGCACGGGAACCCCAGCCCAGGGCAGGGGGTGCCACAGGCCTCCCCTCTTGTTTCCTGTAGCCTATGCCATGGCTAGACCCACTCTGTCGCTGCCCACACAAATAGGAGTCACCATGCTCTGGCCTAGTTGAGATGGGGGCAGCTGGGGGCCCCCTCCAGCAGGCTGGGGGGTGCAGCGGGCTGCAGGTCAGGAGTAAGGGACACCATCAGGGCTGGAGGGGCTGTGACTAGGGAGTGAGGGTCACCAGGAGGCTGGGGCCATGAGCCAGGAATGCGGGGCACTGGCAGCGCCAGGGGGCGGCAGATCAGGAGTGAGGGGTACCAGCAGGGGGGTGGGGGCCAGGAAGGGATCTGCAGGTCAGGAGCAAGGGGCAGCATCAGGGACAGAGGACTGCAGGTTGGGAGTAACGTGCATCAGCAGGGCCAGGGGAGTTGGGAGCGAGTTGTCTCTCTGACAGGTGTCCTCTTTTTTGAAACTGGAAATATGGTAACCCTCTCTAACATTTAGGGGGAGGCAGGCAGGGCAGAATATCTCCTTAGAGACTAACTGGTTCAGAGCAAAGTAAGCTTCTGTAGGTAACAGCAATCAGATTATGAAGCAGGCTGTCACCTTGAAAAGTCTGTGCCTCCCTGACCTAGTTAGTTGCTAAGGTGCTACCCTGCCTTGCCCCTTGCCTGACTTTAGACTTGCATGTTAACTTCCTCTCTTTAAGCATCATTTAGAAACAGAGCATCAGTAACCACAGATATCACTCATTTAGGTATCATGAATCAGTGGTTCTCAAGTAAATTGTCCCACTGTGCTTCAGTACTCACTTAGATACTTCTACGTAATTAGGAAACCAAAAATACTTATTTCCCTTTTTTTAAAAAATCAAATACTGGTCTAAACCAGTATCTTGACTGGATCTTGGTTGGAGGCAGCCCTGCCAGCTTTGCAATAGTTGCCCCAAAATTCAAAAGAAGAAATCAAATACAACAAAAGCTCTGTCATCTGGCATAAGTGGGGAATGGGGTATGCTGGTAATCTAAAAATGCCAGTTACCTGAGACGGGGTTTTTCATCTGGACACGGAGCAGGGGTGGGGGGGAAGCACAGCGGTGGCAGCCGCACACAGACCAGGGGGTTGGCGGGGAGGTGGTAGCAGCATCACACAAAATTAAATTAGTTGATGGATTTAAAGTTTTTAATTATGGTGTCCTGAGAGTGTCACTAAGCACTTATAATAATACATTTTGCATTGTTTCTTCAGCAATAATAGGACCCCCATCAGTGACTGTGACTCCTAGAAATAGGTCCATAACGCTCAAGCTCAAGGCTCCAAGTTCACCTTATAAAAGGAAAAAAGGAAGCAAGATATCTATGGCATATTTTTACCACTTACTATATCAAGTGTTTCTAATTAACAACTTGCCAAATGAAGTAAGTGCATGTTCACTCATACTCTACCTTTTAAAAATGTAAATAGGGAAGACTGCATACCCTTCTGCTTTACAGTTGAAATAACTCACTGATTTGTTTGTGCATAAATTAAACTAGAGGCTTAAAAAAATCTGCTTTTAGAAATCATGATTTTATCATTATTTTGTAAACCATCTTGTATCACTCCCTTTGCACGGGACATTAGTCTTTCCTTACATTATAGTTAAATAAGCCCTTGGACCAAATCTTTTTAGGTGCCATAAAATAATAAATAACCTTATTTAATATTGTTGGCGAGTTCATGCTATTTTCTGAGCTCACTCATGTCCCATTTAAATATCTTACACAATTCTGCTGTGCTTAAATCATGGCCATATTTACTTAAGTGTCCTAACCAACATGTTGTGGGGTTTGTTTTCTCCCTTGCATGCAGAAACACAAAATGCTGGTATATGAAGGAACAGACAAAGTTTTTAAAATAGAAAACTTGAAACCTGGTGTCAGCTACTGCGTAGTAGCTAAAATCTTCGTAGCAGTACTGGACCGCAGCAGTGCATATAGCAGAAAGGAATGTACAGTGCCACTCTGACATGGTAGGTAATCCAAAACAAAACATCCCAGAAGCTAAGAGGCTCCTGCCCATCACTACTTCAACGCAATATATGTGTCGGTAGAGTCATTAAGAACTGCAACCATATTTGAGCACAGATAATATATCTAGAACGTTCATACAGCACTCTCAGAACTATGATTTTATAGTTGGTTAAGAAAGCCCCAGCAGAAAAATAAACGTAGTTGATATGGTATGTTTTGATTACTTGGTTGTTGTCATGGCACTTAGATAACTGCAGAAAATGTTACAGGAAAGCCCCTGATATGAATTGATAAAGAATGCTGCTTATTTCCCCTTCTATATTTAAAGATATACACAATATTTTTCCCTTGCCTTTGACAGATTTGAAGTAGTAATTAACCACAAGAAATGGATAGACCTGGAAAGCTGTTACTGTAAAGGTCTGGCACAAGAAAGGGCTATGTTTGTCCATGGGTTATACTGTAGCTGAGCTGGCAAAAGCAGTTAATGTGCCATGGCACACCTACTGAATTCTTCATACATTACTCATGCGTGTTACATTTCCAAGCCATGAGCTTTACAAGGATAAATCACCGATTTCAAAGCATGAATGCAGAAAACCAAACCAAAACAAAACCCATAAAACAACCCATCTTCTTAAATGGCCTTGCTTACCATTGAATTCCCATGCCTCTCAAACTTTAGCTTTAAACATTTTCTTACTAACATCAGTTTTATGCTTACCCTAAGCAGGGGTGGGGGTGTGGCCAGACAGAGCCTGGCATGGCCTCCTCCGGCAAAAGAAGCAGGGAGGGGGTTTATTCCCCTCCCCCCGACCTGGCCAAGGCGTAGCAGCCCCTGTCAGCCATTCCCCACTTTGCTGCTCAAACTGCAGTGGGGTGGGGATGTGTGGCCAGTTTCTCCCCCATCCCACCCCCCACCCCCCCCACACACACACAGCCTGATGCAAATGGGGAGAGGGAGGGGGATTTAATCTTCGGGTCAGGCATTTTCCTCCCCCCTTCCCCACTCCAGCAGCAGGGGTGGGAGTGTAGCCAGAGCTGGCTGGCATGGCCCCGCCATCTGCCTGCCTTGCCCATGGCTGGGGCTGAGGCTGTGGGGCTGAGCTGGGCCAACCTGCAGGTGCTGCTGAGGGTGGATGCAGAGGGGCCAACCACGGGTTGAGCCGCAGGAGCCGGGCTTTTCCCAGCAGGCTGTGGCTCAGGCTGGGGCCGTGGGGGCTGCACAGCCAGATTGCTCCCAGCTCCCTGTGCCCAGGCTGGACAGGGCTGTTGTGGAGCTGCAGCTGGCTGGGAAGGGGCCAGCCTGGGCAGGGCCCTTCCCAGCTGGCTACAGCTCTGACACCTGGGTCCAGCAGCATGGGCGGCAGCTGGATGGGCAGTGGGCTGCCTGGGCAGGCTCGGAGGCACCAGCAACCCTGAGCCTGGCAGCCACCCATCAC
>NW_005842433.1:635011-656674 GCF_000455745.1 Alligator sinensis
GCCACCACTGCACCCCCTGTCCTGTGCAGCATCTGGTGGCTGCAGCTGCTTCACAAGCTGCTTGCTGGCTGGGGCTGGTGGTGCTGTCCTGCCTTCCTTGTCTCCAGCTGCTGCTGCCACTGCCCCTGCCACTGCTGTGCTGCTCTGGATGGGCAGGCAGGAAGCTTGAGCCTGGCAAGCTTGTCTGGGAGCTGAAGCCAGAGCTCCATGCACTGGGCAGAAGCCACCGGCATCAAGCTTCCATCTGTCCGGAGCACCACTGAATGACACGGCAGGAGCAGGAACCACAGTGGGAGGTAAGGGAAGTAGAACAGCTCTGCCCGGTGCAGCCAGCGTACAGCTTCCCCCCTGCCTTCAATGGCTCCTCCTTCTTCCACTCCTGCCCCTGCTATGCCACTCCAGGCAACGGAGAGGGGTGGGGGGAAGAAGATAAGGAAGCTTCAGCCCAGTGGCTTCTGCCCAGCACATGGAGATCCAGCTCCAGCTCTCAGCTGCCTTCCACCCACCCCACCTGGCATGATGAGTAGTCCCTGCAGGCAGGGGGAGTGGGTGGAAGGTAGGGTTAATCTATGTAGGCATAGATGCCTACACGGTCAGATGGATTGCAGATTGGCTGAAGGGTCGCACTCAGAGGGTGGTGGTGGATGGATCATATTCGACTTGGGGGGAGGTGGGTAGTGGAGTCCCTCAGGGCTCGGTCCTGGGCCCTGCGCTGTTCAATGTCTTCATCAGCGATCTTGATGTTGGGGTGGAGAGCAACCTGTTTAAATTCGCTGATGACACCAAAATTTGGGGGGAGGTGAGCACGCTAGCAGGGAGAGAGAGATTGCAGAAGGATCTGGATAGGTTACAGGGGTGGGCAGACAGGAACAGGATGCGTTTCAATACGGACAAGTGCAGGGTGCTGCACTTGGGTAGTAGGAACCAGCAGCACACTTATACGATGGGGAGCTCCCTACTTGAGAGCACGGAGGCGGAAAGGGATCTTGGTGTCATTATTGACTCCAAGATGAACATGGGCCGACAATGCGAGGTCATGGTTGGCAGGGCTAACCGGACCTTGTCGTGCATCCACAGGTGCATCTCGAGTAGAGCCAGGGAGGTGATCCTCCCCCTCTATGCGACGCTGGTCAGGCCGCAGCTGGAGTATTGTGTCCAGTTCTGTGCGCCCCATTTCAGGAGGGATGTGGACAACATGGAGAGGGTCCAGAGGAGGGCCACCCGCATGATCCGGGGACAACAGGGCAGACCCTACAGTGAGAGACTGCGGGACTTGAACCTATTCAGCCTCCACAAGAGAAGGCTGAGGGGGGACCTGGTGACCGTCTATAAACTCACTAGGGGGAACCAGAAGGGTTTGGGGGAGACGCTGTTTCCCCTAGCCCCTGCTGGCATAACAAGGAATAATGGGCACAAGTTGATGGAGAGGAGGTACAGATTGGACATCCGAAAAAACTACTTCACAGTCAGGGCGGCTAGGAGCTGGAACCAACTTCCAAGGGAGGTGGTGCTGGCCCCTACCCTGGGGATCTTTAAGAAGAGGCTGGATACTTACCTGGCTGGACTCATTTGAGTCCCGTTTTTGTTTTTAGGGTGAGTGGTTTTGGTTGTGTTTTTTGGGTTGTTCTCCCGCCCTGGCGGGGGGGCGGGCTAGAAGATCTATTAGGTCCCTTCCGACCCTGAAACTATGAAACTATGAAACTATGAAACTATGGAAGGTGGCTGAGAGCTGCAGCTGGATCTCCATGTGCTGGGCTGAAGTTTCCCCCCCATCCCACATTCCCCCACCACCACCACTTGGAGCAGGGGCAGCAGTGGGAGGAGGAGTTGTCACTGCTGGTGGAGGGGGGGGGGAGGGCTGCTGCACACTGGCTGGTCCCAGCAGGGCTGTTCTGCTCCCCTCACCTCCAGCTGCAGTTCCTGCTCTTGCTGTTTTGCGCAGCACCGCTCTGGATGGGTGGAAGCTTGAGCCAGACAGCTTCTACCCAGCACATGGAGCTTTTGCTCCAGCTCCAGCTTCTGGATACCTTTTGCCTACCTGCAGGGGCTGCTCATTACACCAGGTGGGTGGAGTGAGTGTAAGGCATCGGGAGCTGGAGCTGCAGCTCCTTCCACTGGGCAGAAGCCACTGGGCTCAAGCCTCCCATCTGCCCATCCATAGTGGGATGGCAGGACCGGGGGCAGGGGCAGAGGTGACAACGGCAACTGGAGGCAAGGGAGGTAGAACAGCTCCACCGGCTCCTGCTGCCGGGTGCTGCACAGGACAGGGGTGTGGCAGTGGCTGCCGGGCTCCTGGCCCATCACCAGCTTGAGCAACCCACTGTCCACCCATGCCACCAGACCTGGCTGTCACAGAGCCAGCTGGGCTGGGAAGGGCCCTGCCCTCAGGACCCAGCCTGGGCTGGCCCCACCAGGCCTTTCCTAGCTGCCTGTGGCTCCACGACAGCCCCACCCTGCCTGGGCAGAGGGAGCCAAGAGCAATCTGGCCATGCAGCTCAGAGCCCAGGGCCCCAGCCCTAGCCACAGCCTGTTGGGAAGTGCCCAGTCCCCACAGTCCCTCTGTGCCCACCCTCAGCAGGGTCCGCAGGCCAGCACAGCTCAGCCCTGCAGCTGCAGCCCTGGGTGGATGGCAGGGCCGGGCCAAACAGCTCTGGCCAGGCTCCATGCCACATGAGCAGCAAGCAGGGGAGAAAGCCCCCAGCTGGGGTCCCTGTGCCCATGCCTGAGGGGAAGACAGGGGAGTTTAATCCCTCCTGCCACTCTTTGCCTGAGGTGCTGCCTGAGTGGATGTCTGGCCTGGGGGACAAGCCTGGTAAGGGCCGCTTCCCCCGTCTCCCTCCAGGCACACCCTGGCTGGGGTCCCTACAGGCCAAGGTGGGGGTTTAAACCCCTCCCCAATCATACCTAGCCAACTCCTGGGAGCCTGGCCACACCCCCCAGGTCAGCTTCCCTCCAGCCTTGTGGCTGCTGCGAAAGGTTAGACCAACCTGCAAAGTTTGAACCAATTCAGGCTTGGACTTTTTGAATGTCTGTCCCTACCCTATATGACTCATCCAATGTCCCAAAAGAAGCCTACCAGGAAATGCCTGCCTTCCGTTTGGTGCCCTAACTAAAAACCAATCCATCCTCTGTTTTACTGTACAATATATAGTGTGGTATCCTGTCACGAAATTCTGTCACTGCCAATTAGCTAAAGAGGATGCGGTACTGGGAAAATGGTTTCATTGATGAGGAACTGCCTCTGTACCCAAAATGGAGCAGATGTTCAGTTTTGCAGCATTATCATATTTCAGGTTTTTTATTTAAAAATCAGTGGGTGTCCTTAAACCAAAAGGAATGCTTGATATGTGTTGCCACTGTATCTTAGCAAGTTTTGTTTCCAGTGACTCTTTCCTTTCCTTTTTCTTCCCTGTAGCACATAAAACAGTGGAAAATGACTTGTCTTACCAGATGTAGCTGTAAAGTAGAAACCTATATTTGTGGACATTTGCTTGCACACTCCTCTAAAGTAACTAATAGAAGTTGATTCACCAAATCAGTACAACATGAAGCACAAGAAACAAAAGTTGGCATATTAACTTAAAATGACATATGTTGTTATTGTCCAAGGTAGAATTAATTTCACTGGAAACATGTTTACATTGCAATTAAAATCTATAAAGTTCTTTCATTTGAAAATATGAAACTAGGATTTTTTTTTGAGCCCTGGATTTTAAAATAAAAAGTTTCAAATCTATATATTTCCCAGAAAAAGTTAAAAAAAAATTAAAAAAAATACTAAAGGCTGACAAGAAAATGTGTACTGGGGACTCAGTCAACAATAACCTGCCAAAGTACAGGGGATTTTTGTTAGCCAACATTAGACTAGAGATAAACCAGTATCTGATTTATTATCCACAAAGCTTGCTTTCTCTCATTCTCTATTGGTCCTCATTCTCAACAGGGGAGGATTTCCAGAATTAAATCTTACTCACTCGCCTTTGGACTTTGTGTTTGTGGATCACAGAAGATACGGGTGGGGAGTGAGGAGCAGATCATCCCTGCTGTAATTCTAATCAGATAAATCAGTGGTGGCTCACTATACTTTGTTCCTTATAAAGAAAAAAAGGATGTGGAATGGGAATTCAAGTGTTGAATATAACTCATTTCTTTACTTCAAAACTTGTTAGGCTTTTTGCTTCTTTTTAAACCTTAGTTCAGTGATTCTCAACCATGGTGTCCCAAGGTGTAGAGGAAGGCAGTAGATAAAGAGATAAGTGCAGGCTCAGTCTTCTACCTGCTTGCCTATCTCCCACCTATTTTGCCCAGCCCTTCTGTAATGAAGTAAGCACTGTATATGTATAAATTCATTTTTTTGAAATTGGGTGCCACTCACTTCACAGAAGTTATGGAACAGAAGTCCAAAAAGAGAACCACTGCTGTAGGTTGTCGTGAATATACATAACATTTCCTCTTAAGAATTTAACAGATGTTATAAGTAATTTGTATATTACCTTTATCAAGTGCAAACAGGTATTCTAAACCTTCTGTTCACTATTTGTTATTGCAGCAACTTCTAGGCATCCACATCCTAGATCAGTACCACATAGTATTAGGTACCATATACACATAAAACAAAAGGTGACCCTGCCCCACAATCTAAGCATAAAATTAGAGCCAACACATGGAAGAAGATTAAGGCATACAGGCCTGGTCTACCCACTTGCATATGAACAACCATCAAATGGTTTGTAGGTATCAGGGCAAAGGAGTTCTAGTGAATCATTTGAAGGAAGACAATAAGGTGGGAGTATATGGGGCACTTCTTCCCAAGTGAGAGGGGCAACATGAGAAGACACCAAGGTGTCTATTTAGAAATGTAGTAAGTGGGTGAGAATTGGCCACGCAGACTGATTAGAGTCAATGCAGACTGATCAAAAGCAGGAGCTGACATCTCAACAAGAGAAGTAGGGGAAGTAGAGTAGGGTATTTAGAGTAGGGGAAAGCCTCAGAGAGCCTAGAAAATGAAGGAATGTTGATTATTTGATGTGATTCAAAAGGGAGATCAGTGCAGGAAGACCCCTTGATATCCAGAGGTAAAAAAAAAAAATGCGGAAAAAAACCCCCAGAGCAATGCAAGCTTGGCCAGTGCGTGCTGCTGAAGAGCAGAGGCGGCCCTCTCAGAGCCATGCTCTGCTGCCAGCCAGGCTCCCCATGGCAGGATCACTGTGGCTGCAGCCCTGGGGAGCCCCCAGAACCCCAGGTAAGGCTGCTGGGGCCAGCTCAGTACTGGCCACAGCCTCCCCTCCCCTACCGCACATAGCTTGCACACCAAAGCGCATGTGGCACAGGTGTTCTCTGGGTACAAGAAGTGGTGGCACAAGATGAACTGCCACTACTCATCCCCAGGGAATGAAACATCCATGCACATCTGGATGAAGTGTGGAAAAGAAAGGTGACCCTGGGAGCAACAGTGGAGGCAGCAATGATGAGAGTGACGAGTGACAGATCAGGAGCAGCAGGCGCAGATATGTCGATCAAGAAGCAGAGAATGGCGAGAGCCTGATGGCAGGCCAGCCTCTGGCAGTGGCATGGTGGGAAACCATGGAACAGGCACTGAGAGAAGCTCAAGAGAAGCTGTAAAGGAGCTGTGAAGAGGCTGTGAATAAAGACAAATTTCACAGAGGCTGTGAATAAAGGCAATTTTAGCTGGTGACAGGAGGCAGACAGGATCAATGATGAATAAATATGATTTCCTGGAAAAGGTACTGTTTGAGATTTTGGAGGTGCAGGCAGACCATCTCGCCAGCCTGTTTGATTTCTCAAACTAAAAAACTTGGGAATAGAAATAGGTATGAGAACTTTTAGAAGAAGTGTGCAGAGAAACATGGGAGGGAGGAATTAAAAGGGATAAAGTTCATAGCAGGGGAAAAATCAAGAGAAAAAATTATTATAGTTTGAATGTACACAGATTTACTGGAGGCAGAAGACCTAGGAAGATGGATGAAAAAGTACATCCAACGGGTAATTAATGTTGGTAGGGAATGTAAGGGACAAATATGGTATCTGGATGGGGTCTTGGAGGGCACAAGTAGTGTTACAAGCAGATGAGTGGAACCCCAGGTAGAGTGCTGCACCTCCCATCAGTGATCCAAATTGGGGCAGACTGGGGTTTTATAATGTGCCAGGGACAACCAAAACAGTGCAGCAAATGCAGAAAAGTAGGACACATGCTGTCTGCACACTCTCCCCTCACATTGTGCCACAGATGTGAAGGCCATAGAGCAGCAGAGTGTGAGGAGTCCTTAAAATGAATTATTTGTAAGGGAAAGGGACACTTGTATCATAGGTGCCCCAAAGCCTTTGCAAGTACAGTCAACCCCCTGAAGAACAGCAAAACTTAGAGGAGGAGAGTGGAAGAGAGGAGGGGTTGGACACTGAGGTAGAAATGGTGAAAGAAACCATTCTTTCAGGAGGGTGGAAAAGAAGTAGGACAAAATTTCTGTGACTGAGGCAACACAGGAGGAGATAGAAGACAGAATAGAAGGGAAGGTGGGAAGAGTAAACAGCTCAGACATGGAGGTGGGGATGGGAAAGAAAGAAGACGCTCTACAGACAACAGAAGTGGAGATGGAGCAAGAGGAAGACCCAGAGAGAGAGAGGCCAGGAAAAGAAAGAAAATGCAGAGGCTGAAGATCAGGAAGAAGAAACCTGATAATGAGGGAGGTGAGCAGGAGGAAGAGCTGGAGAGCAGTTTCCTGCTGCTAATGCCTGTAGGCTCCAGGCTGGAATGGAGATCAGAAGATGGGAAGCGACAGGGAGGCAGGAATATGCAAGCCTTCCTAAATGCAAAAGCAGTCTGGCAGCTTGCAATGGCTGTGGGAATGTGAGTGAGGTAGGGGAAGGAGTCGACCACTCTGAGCAGTAGCACAGATGAGCTTTAAATGGACTGAGGCCTGCATTTCAAAACGAGCATAAAAGGCATTGACCATAAATTTGCTTAATGTCACTGAGTATCTTAACAAGGAAAAGATGGGAACAGACTGAACCAGTGTTGAACCAAGTAAGGACAGACATAATCTGCCTACACAAATGTGGTATGCCTGGGGAGAGGGAGTATAAACACTTTGAGAAAAGGTGGAGATGGGGACCATCTTGGTGGACAGGGACAAATGAGAACAAAGCAGCAGGGGTAGCAATATTATTCAAGAACCCAGAGCTGAAAGCAAAGCAGGTAGAAGTATTCAGCAGTGGCAGACTGCAAGGAATGATATCATCAGGCAGTGGAGTACAGAATTAAAAAATGTCAATGTACTATGTATACCACCAGAGAGGGCAGGAAGGAAAGCGCTGCACATAACGCATGTAATACGCTGCTTACAAAGCTAGCAGCGTATGTGGTTGGAGGGAGACTGCACATAATAGTGGGAGATTTCAACTGTATAATCAAAGTGGAGATAATCAAAAAGAAAAGCTTCCACCTTCACTGTCTCAGAAAAGTCCTTGGAGTCAGTTGGGACCAACAGTGACATCCTTGAGAGGACTGGCCTAGAGTCTATGCAGACTACACCGGATGCCCACAGGCTTTGCTGGCTGGGACACATGGAGCACGTGCCTCAAGACTGTTTGCTGAAGCCCTCGCTCTCTGGCCAACTGAAGAACTGCCCATGATGCAGAGGAAGGCCAACAACTGCTCAGTCTGGAGAAGCCGGGTCAAGGCTGGTGTAGTCACCGCAGAGAGCCATCAGAGCCCAGGCTGAGGCCCAAAGGAGAACCAGGAAACAGAGTATGCTTCAACCTCCATCTCATGAGTGGACCTGTAGCTGTGGGCGACTGGTGCCACCTCAGTGGGGGGGGGGGGCACATACCCCACCCCTACCCCACAGTGACCAGTCAGTGGTCAGGATGGAGGGGATCCCCCCACGGCCAATCGCGAGACAGCCAATCGCTGTGGCTGACTGCTGCAGCCACTTTTGGGAGTGGCTGCGGCCGCTTCTGGGAGCGCAACGGCGCTCCGAGCCCCAGTCGGCGCTTGCAGGGGTGGCACCAGTGCTCCCGCCTGCCCCCCCTGCCCATCCACTAAGCAGGGAGTGCAGCCAGTCAGGGGGTGCACTAGTGCTCTCAGGGGTGCACGTGCACCCCTTACAGGTTGCCACTGCCTGTAGCCACTACGGGAAGGTTTACCACTCGTACATCGGGCTGTTCTTCCACACTATTGCCAAGCACCACTGATTGACTGACTTTGTTGTGTCTCCTTTCATCTGTCAAGATATTGAACAGCCATACAGTCAAAGTGGGTGATGGAACAGGGGAAGGAAGAAACAGCTTAGACAGCTCATCTACACTGTTAACAAATATAATAAAAGAAGAGTTGCTAAGAGATGTGAGAGCAGGGGAAAAAGTTTTCAGTAGAAAAGACCCCAGTGGAAAGAAACAATCAAGAACTGATTTTGTGCTTTTATCAAAATAAATAGGGATAAGCATGAAAGAAATCATACATAAGGCTTTTAGTGATCACCAGATGCTGAAGGAAGAAATGAGTCTTGGTAAGAGCCCTATGAAAGGGTAGGGACTGTGGAAGTTAAATGTGCAGCTGCTACAAGATGAAGTGATATACTAAGCATACAGGAGACGGTAAGAGGGTTGGAAAACACTTTTAACCCTGGGCGCGACACTACCTGCGCCTGCACCTGAATAGTGGGATCCTGAGGTACCCACTAGCCAGTGGCCCCTCCCAGCTCCCTGGGTAGCTGCTACGGGGTCCCCGAGCAGAGCCTCCCCTTCCAATCAAACAACCTTGCAGACTGTTATAAAACTATTTACATGATATAATTATTTACAAGGTAACATATAACCAATGCAATAGAACAAATGTTACACTGCATGACCTGGTGCTGGTGGCTTAAGGATTAATGCTTCCTGGATACACATTACAGTAGGGGAAGATGTACAAATTACCCACGATAAATAAGGAACCAAGACTTAAATACATTGACACTCCAACTAATAAACCATCAAGAACTTCTTTACACAGTTTATAACTTGTACACTGTAGTGAGGACCCTGTGTGCACTGCCCCTGGCTGGGTGTCTCAGGAGCAGGACTGTCTGTGTCCCTGGCACAGGATCTGTGGGCGGTCCCTGGTGCTGGCATCCCTCACACCAGCTCCAGGGGTCTCCACGCAGCAGGTGCTGGCTCTTCCCTTGCAGTCCCTGCAAGAGATCTTATCTCTACACAGACCCCCCTTCCCTGGCTCAGCAGGGAGCTGTGTCTGGGCTGCAGGTTGTAACAGTTTCCCCTGCCCAGCACAGCCTCACAGCACCCAGAAAAACGCAGGCCCTGCCTGGCCTGGGGCTTCTGGTGGCTGGAGCAGTCCCTGCCCCTCTAGCCCAGGGCTCCCTCTGGCATCTGAGCCTGCTCCTCCCCTGCTGTGCTCACCCAGCCACCCAGGGCTTGCAGGAGGGTCTTCTCAGGCTCAGAGTCTCCTCACAGGCAGCTCCTCTCTTGTCCTGCCCTGGCAGGGCTGGGAGGGGAGAAGAGGGAGAACAGACACAGAGTAGCACTCCCTGCACAGCCTCTGCTGCTACTTCTGCAGCCAGGGGCTCATGGAGGGAGGGCCGTGGGGAGTTCCTTTCCCTGGTCTCCAGCCTGTCTGTCACCACTCCCTCTCTCTCTTCTTTATTCACCACCCAGGGAAAACTGCTCCCCTCTTTTAACCAAGCCTCAGCCCATTGCAGGCCAGGACTCTTCCTGGGCTTTTGCTAACCCATCTCATTCAAACCCTGCTGGGGTTACATCACTCCTCCCACTTCCAAGAGGGCTACCTCCAAAGCAACTTCACTTGCCCTCAGGGCAATCGGTGTCCCCACTGGGACAAACTCTGTCTCTTTGCACTCTGTCCCTCTGCAGGTCAGGCCTTCCTATCCCTTCAGGTGGGCCCATTTTTAATGCTGCTACACACTGAAGAAATATTTGGGGGAGTACCAATTGGTGGATGATGGTGAAAAAGAGGATGGGAGAATTCTTCAGGAAGGAAGGCTGAAGATGCACAGGGAAAAGAATGAAAGAGTTAAGAGAGCTGCAAAGAAAGATGCAAGAGCTGCTAAAGGAAGCTGCAGAAGAAAGACAAGCACAAGAAGAGCTAGAAGAAATAAGGCAAGAGTTAGAAAGCTGGTTTAAAGGAAAGATGAGAGAAAAATATTCTTAGCACAAGCACCCTGGGTGGGAGGAAATGAAGAGTAGTCCCAGTACTTTTCAGTCAGAATGCAGGTGGTAAAAGGAGAGCTTAAAGCAGTGTGGGAAGAAGATGGTGCCCGGGTGGAAAAGCAGGAGGAGGTGTTGGAGGTGGTGAGAAGATTTCATGAAGAGCTACACCAGAAGAAGAAAGTAGACAGGAAGAAGATGAAGGATTTCTTGGAAGAGACTGAAGAGAAAGTAGAGTAGGAGGAAGCAAGGAAGATGGAAGAAAAGATAAGCTTAAAGGAAGTGGAGGAGAGTTTAAAAACCTCTAAGAGGGAAACCACCAGGAGCAAATGAACTGCCTATGGCATTTTACAAGAAATGTTGGGCATGGGTAGGGAAGCAAATAGCAGAAACAGGAGAGGCAGGGAAAGATTTTACAAGAGATGTTGTGTGATCTTACTCTTCAAGAAAGAGGAGAAGGAACTCCTGAAAACTGGAGACTAATTACACTCCTTAATATGAACTGTAAGATAATGGCCAAGATGCTGGCTTTGAGGCTGAGGGAAAACCTCAAGGAGATTATACATGAAGACAAAGTATGCACAGTACCAGGTAGAAAGATCTCCAAAATGATCAGAGATATGCTGTCCCACATCCAGGAGAAGAAAACAAACACAGTTATAGCAAACCTAGATTTAGAAAAAAGCATATAACAGAGTGGATCGTGATTACATATTCAAGCTACTAGGAAGAATGGGTTTCCCAGACTCATGTATATGTTGCATAAGGCTACTGTAAAGAGAAGCAGAGAGTCAAGTCCAAATTAAAGGGGCTTTTAGAATCCATACAGGAGTCAAGGGTGCATCCTGTTGCCACTATCTGTCTGAAGCATGGAACCATTAGCACAAAGAATAAGAAAAGACAAGGTCGTAAGCAGAGTAGATACCAGGAGGGGATGTACTGTAGTACTTAGAGAGAGTACCCTTTCTATCAAAAGTCTTAAGCATACATCTGAGTATGAAGAAGTGATGTGAGCTAAACTAGCTAGATCGAAAAGGACCGTAATGGGAGTGGGGAACTGGAGAGGCTTGGAGAAGTTAGGCCTTCAAATGAGAGAGAGAAATCACAGTGCTAGGGATCCCAATGGATGCCAAAGGGAAAGGTAATACAGCACAGGAAAAGGTGATAGCAAGGCTATGGCATATACTTTTCCATAGCCAGAAGGACACCGTCTTTTACCAAAAAAATGGTGGTGGTTAAGGCTGTACTACTGCCTATTATTCAAAATAAAGGAACTGTATTCCCACTGAAGTGGCTGCAGATAGCAAAAGTATAGAGGGAAATGTGTGTTCTTCTGGAAGGCCAAAAGAGAGAAATGGGCTAGAGCTGAACTTTACAAAGCAAGAAAGAGGGAGGGGATGGGAGCTGCCAGACTTGGGATTGTTCGTTTATGTGAAATATGTAACTGTGCTATGCAAGGCAGTAATGGAGGGAGAGGGGAGAGTGGCATGTACCACCCAATTTCACACAGCTGTAATTTTAAGAAAATGGGGAATATATCAGACCTCTTTGAAAAGTCCATGGGCATGACAACCACCAATTCATTACATCAGGATGGGAGGATTCATGCAGAGGCATAAAATAGGGAAGGTAGGGCTGGAGATCCTGAAGGATCATAAGAAATTGATGAATGTGGTAAGGGAAAAAGACAGAATGGTACCAGTGGGAAACTTCCCAGAAGAATGAGTGAAGAAGGTGTGGGTAAACAACTAAAAGGGGAACATGCTGACCTACCATGGATGGTTGCAAAAACTATCTTGCTGGTGAGCGAAGTACAACATAGATGGGACTTGAGGAGCTCATCAAGGTTCCCAGGGGAGAGGTGCAGGGAAGAATAAACAGTGGGATGTGTTTTAGGAGTGCGCATATGCAAAAATGTGTGAGAAAGGGTCCACCACTTTCTCAATGTCACCAAAATAAGCCTGTCATTAGCACGGGAGATGGCACTATATGAATTCATAGCAAAGGGACCAGAAGAAACATTATTAAGGACTTTTATTATCATGTATTAAAACTAGTTTATGGAAAGTAAGAAACCTCTTTAGTTTAAGGGGTTGGCTTTCATTGAAAGAGAGTGCCTGAACATGGGGCTCCATGAACTGAAATACTGTATCCATCAGGACAAAGAAGAGACTGGAGACGAAGAGGCAAAGAAGTGAAGGGCAAGTTTGTTTTACTAAACCAACAGAGAGGACTGATGGGAAGGGCAGAGAGTTTCAGATGATTACTAAGGTAACAGTTTTTTACTGGGTTCTGTATGAGGAAAAAGATTCCTGTAAGGGTTTGTTTGTTTTTTGCAAAGTTGATTTATACTGTTTGATGGTTTAATATATGCAGTTGTATGTTATTGATCTGCAGCTGTTTTTGTGATATGACATCTTGGTGAAACAAGGATGCTGTATATGTATAACTTTGTAAGTGTAGGATTATAAATGTGTTTTTAATAAAATTTGTAATAAAAAGGTTCATTTTTGGCACCAAGGGGAGGATGCCAAACTGGTATTGTAGTACCCCCAGGCCCAGCACCAGTTCCCTGTGGATGCTACTACACCCACCCATTTTTTCAAGGGCCAAACGAAAGTTCTCATCAGTGTGTTTGCCTGATATATAAGGGCCATGAGTTTTATAGTCGTGCTCAGTTGTTGGCTACATTGAAGTAACTTCCTAGTCAGTTTTCATTACTGAGCACATGTTGCTTTTGGTGGCAGTTTAATGATAGACAGTGTATTTAATGAGGTTTCCTTGCATGTGAATATACGACAAGAGGCTCCCTCCACACTGATTGAGGGGGGAAAATACCATTTTGTGTTTGAGTAAATACATTACATACATTTTTATTAATTGAGTTTCAGCCATCTAGCTCCATATACATGACTAGTCTATGTAAGTACATCTTTTGGTCTATAAGGTGCCACTCTGCCCTGCCTTTCTCCTGATTTCAAACTAGCACAACTAACTGCCTCTTTCTGCACAAGTGTAATTATGGTAAATGAGTCAGCATAATACAGCCTGCAGGTCAGATACAGCCTACTAATTGATTTGATCAAGCTTGTGGGCCATGGGGCTGAGCCCCACCTGATGGCTAGAAAATGGTATTTAGGGGTTTGCTTTTGGGAATTAGCTTTCCCTCTGTGATGACTCTTCATCTTTTGACATTGCTGATTGGTCTCTCTGTGGTCATCATACTTCCACGTTCTGTCCTGTCAGCCTAATCCTTTGTTTCACAAAGCTATCACATGCACACATCCTAATTTGTGCTTTACTGGTCTTCTCCTAATTTGGTCTGTTCCCCAAAAACTGGAAAGCCCAAGGGCCCTACAGTTGGGCACTGTGACCTGGTGCCACTTTATCTTACGCTATGGAAAGTGTAGTACATGGCTTCAATTCCCAGCCTGCGTGTCTGCTTGCTGCTTGTCTGTATCAGACGTGAGCCTTGAAGAAACTTTGTCATAGACTGCTTTTTTTAGAAATCAATTAACCTTTGCTTTTTCCCCAGACCATTATTCTAATGGATATCTACTTTACCTGTGAGTCATCACAGAGGGAAAAAGATACAAGAGGAAGGATTTTGAATTAGCAAAGGGTCCACAAGTAGGGAAACTGAGGCCACCATGGACAGAAGGCATACCACCAGCCCGTCTCACCCACCCCACTAGGGCAAGAGGGGTGGGCCTTGGCCTCTGACCTTCAGGCTGCTGACATCTGCCATTCAAGAGAGAACCTCAGACTGAAGCATATGTACTAGCCAAACGTATCTTGACTCTGACAGCTCTAGGACTGGTAGATATAGAATTGTTTGCATTATTCTTATCTGCTATCACTGTGTATCAATAAAATTTACCTATTATCAAATGGAAAGGTTGTGGTCTGTCTGAGAGGTTGGGTCTGCCTGGAACTAGGTATCTGGGTCATAAATCTAGTGCCAACACCACCCATCTGGGACAGCCTGCTCTGTGCTTCTGCCCAGATCTGCCAGCCCAGCCCCAGCTAGTGTGCACAGCTTCCTGGTAGAACTGCTCCTGATGCAGCTGCAGCCGCCCAGGTACTGCTCAGCTCCCCCTACCTCCAGTGGTGGCTTCTCCTTCTCCTCCTGCCCCTACTTTGCCACTCCAGGCAGGGAAGAAACCACAGCTGGGTGACTTTGACCACAGCGCATGGGGCTCCAGCTCCCAGCCACTACTTTCCACCTACTCAGCCACCCATAGGTGGGTGCTCATCATGCTACGTGAGTAGAGTGGGTGGAAGGCATCCAGGTGCTGCAGCTGGAGCCCCATGCACTAGGGCAGTAGCCACCTGGCTGCAGCTTCCCCCCTGCCTGGAGCAGCACAGTGGGGGCAAAAGAATGAGGAAGAGGAACAACTGGGTAGGGGTGTGGAGATGCACAGGGAAGCTATGTGCACTGGCTGGAGCCATGGCCAGGGCTGAGGCTGGTGGGTGTAGGCAGGACTGTGGCTCAGGCTGCCCCAGGCAGGAGCAGGTAGGGCATAGCCCCATACAGTGCCATGGGGGCAGCCATGGGCCAGATGGGGGAGGGGCAGACCATACCCATACTGCACTGCCTGGTTTAGCTCTGCTGCATATGCACCCTTCCTCCCCCAACTCCTGGCCAGCTCCCAGGACCTAGTGCACTGGTAGCCACCCCAAATGTGCACACCTCCCCAGTGCACGCACCTCCACCCCCTTGCATGCTGCCCCCCCCATACACACACAATATACAAGAGTAAGACTTTATTTTGAACTATTATGCAATCACCCCTATGAACACTACTCAAAAAAACAAATCAGGACAAAAATTATTTCTTTAAATAAAATTTTTAAATATTATGGTAGGTGTTTGATTTTTAATATATGATTTGTTCTCATCTATAATTGTTAAAATGATATCTTCTAAAATATTTTGTGTGCAGCCCTTGACAGCTCACCAAAACTTATTAAGTGGCCCTCCCGTTGAAATAATTGACTACCCTGTTATAGACTAATTTATTCAGAGAGGTATATGTCTTCAGAAATAGCAGCTTGCTTCTTCACGATACAAATGGACCTGTAGAAACAAAGTAGTAATTTAAATACAAAGGATAGGGAAGAGAGGAGGAAAGGAGAGGGTCACTGCTGAAAGATGCAAAGGTGGTAAGCAAAGCAGTAAAACCACAGGGACATAGGGGTTATAGAAGCTGGCCCAGGTAATGGGATAAGAACCTGTAGTCTCTATTTGGACCATTCTTAATACAATCCTATGTGTGGATGATTTCTCATTCTGCAACTTGCATTCAAGTTGTTTTTTAAAGTTTTGCTGTTTAAAAACAGCTACTCTGATCAGCAATGAGTTGTCTAGGGGGGTTAAAGTGTTCTGCCACTGATGTGTGTGTCTTTCTGGAACTGATGTCAGATCAATTTATTCTTGCATATAGAGAATGCCCCATCTGTTCAACTGAGACATCAGAGGAGCACAGTAAACAGGTGATGGCATATATGATATTGGTAAAGGATCAATCAAATGAATGAACCCCAGATGTTACATCTGTGCTATTTGATCCAGTGATGATGTAGTTTGTATTAATGAAGGGGCACAGCTAGCAACTGGGTCCATGGCAAAGCCTGGTACCTTGGTGAGCATAGGAGATAGGTAGCTGGTTGCTGGAGAAACGTCATTTGAGGCTGGAGGCTGCCTGTAAGTGAGGACAGGCTTGTTGTCCACGGCTGCCTTGGGACAGTCATTGTTATTCAGGACGGATTGCAGGTCATTAATTATATGTTCAAGCTGGGAGCTGCAGGTGACAACTAAAGTGATTTTATTGTCTTTGTCATGGGGTTAGTATTGTTGCACTAGGCCGTGCAACAGACCCATATGCAACCTGTGCTCAAAGGATATAGTGAGAGTATTCTGAGATACACAGAAAAGCATCTATTTACAGTTAACTGCCCTTGCAATGAAATGCCTCATAGTTATGCTGCATGAACAACTTCTTAAAAAACAAAACTGCATTTCAGGATGTGCTTCATCAAAGGCACAAGATATTGACACTTTTTCATGCTTAGAAGGTGCCCTTATGCTGCATTTTTGTATTCTGTTTGCAAACTCCTCACTGGATCAGTTGTTTTGGGAATATTTAGGATCAGTTGTTTAAGGGCTTGTCCCTACCCTAAAGAGCCAATGATCTAGTGACATCTTTGTGTAAAACAATGCAAGGGACGGAAATGGGCTAACAAGAGTAATGGCAGCAGAAGGCAGGGAAGAGTGGCACCTTATGGATTAAATCATTCTGACAGCTTGCTTTGTCAGATGCTGCACTGGACCTGCAGGGAGCAGAGTTCTAAATAGAAAGCAATAATTGAAATACAAAGGATAGGGAAGGGTGAGGAAAAGCCTCAAAACCTGGTATCTGGATTGGGATTATGGAAATGGATCATCAGGGAAATAGACTTTCTAAAAGTGGAGTTGAACTGTGCAACTGCTTGCTTTATGCACCCGCCAGCTAGCACAATCTGACAAAACGTTTAAGATACCATTGAATGTTTCTTAAATGCCAAATCCTTTTCCTTCCGTACTACATCCAGAAATTAACTTGTATTGAGGTAGCACCTTTCAGCTCCAATCAAGAAAGATAGATACCATGCCTATGTCATAAAAAAAACATGGTCTCTTCTCCAAGAAACTTAGACATAAAAATATAGTAGTGCCTGAATTGTTCAGGCCTGAGTAGAATTGGAGTAGGAATGTTTAGATACAGTCCTACATATAAATTGGAAATATAAGGTACAACAAAACATAAAACAATTTTTCTAACATTAGAACAGGGGCAACAGATGAGAAATAAAGAAGTTCAATAACAGCTCCACTGTCATGTCCCTATTCAAGTTTCACTTCCTTAACTATGACATGGGATTCCTGAAAGCTGTACCAATGCTTGCAGGGGACTTCTGGCAGCCTGAAAATACTGTGATTTACTGTCACGGGGCGGGGGAAGGGTGCAATTTATTGCGATACACAATTTTCTCTTTCCATTTCAAACATAAATTTCTTTCAGCTCCACTATAAAATGTAGTTTTACTGGGAAAGGTTTGGGAAAATGACTGTTTTTTGTTTTCCCTATGTGATGATGATGATGTATTCCCATTATATGCCCCTTGTGTCATACATGAAGATGTAGCTTCCAGTGTCTGATACCACCAGCTGGGAGTGGATTTTCAGTATGGCTTTGGGGCTTCCCTCTCCTGCTCCCCCAACTCCCCTCCCATGATGTTGTGGTAAAAAGCATATTTACTTGATATCTTATCATATACCCTGCACCCAGTCCTTATATTTATTTATTTTGGTTGAAGGAACAAGGATTCTCCCCCCTGTCTAATATTTAGAAGTACTACTTAATAAATTTAGGCTAAATGACATATGTGTCCTTCTCCTCCCCTCTCATCTATAATGGCACAATGCAAAAATCCAATAGATCTTCATGGATCCATCTCTTCCCTAGCTATACTGTGCCTGATTTGTTGTCACTATAATACGGAGCAGGTGCCTACAATGGATCACCCCTTCACTCTTCAATTTCATCATTTTTAAGCCATCATTATCTTAGTTTCTACCAACTGTTTACATTTCTTTCTAAACCAAATTCTTGGACTATGTCCAAGCAAAACTCCAACCACCCAGGAAATACCAATGAGAATGGAAGCTGGGATCTAATACAAAGCAAGGTCAGGAGGGAGATGTTGGCAAGCTAATGTTAGATTGGCACCCTGCATTTTTTTCTTCCTAATTACACATCTTTTTGAGAAAGTATCTGTGTCATTATGCAATGTTCATACCATTACAAACTGACTCATTTGTCCAGACTCTTGTAACTTGGCATCTTGGGGGTGCAAAATATTATATGATTTTACGAATTGACAGCATTATCTCAAGGCTGGGGCCTAAGCCGGCAAAAGAACCATAAAGAACCTTCCCTTTCTTTTACATAAGTTTTTTTACTATTAACCTCGTAGTCATATAGGGGGTAATGGTAGGCAATAGTGTGTCTTTTTTGTATATGGCTGTAATTTCTTTGTTTTCTCTGTCAGATATCATTTAAATAGAATACTGAAGAATAAGGCTCTGAAAAACTTGATAGACTGACAGCAACAGACCAGATGCTCTTGCCTTATAAATTAGGAGAAGATTATGTGTAGCCAGCTGTACCATATAAATGTCCAGTTTTTATACTATGCCGTGATCTTTGGTGTTTATCATATGGTTTAGCATCTGGTCAGTCCTGTTTGCACCTCCCATATATCTGTTCTAATCAGACAGAGTGAGGGGTTTATTTATGTGCGTAGCTTGGTATCAACTGGGAATTGTTCTAGCGGTCTTGCGTTCTGGTATGAAATGACATGTCCTTTGCATCACAGCTATCAGTTCTTTAAAAGTGTTTTTTTTTCCCCTTGCAGCATTATTGTAAGCCTTCCAGAGCAATTCATTGTAAATAGGTCCTTTTCTTTATGTCTCAGCATTACCTCAGTATTACCTAGAGTGAAGTAATACAGATGTTAAAATTGGCTTTAAAAATGAGATATCTTCACCGTTCAGTTTCCCACAGAAAGTGTTTGATTTAGATCTCCATAAACCTGAAAAATCCTGCTATTTTATCTTGAGTTTCCTGGCATTTGGTGAATCCCCAGTTCGAAGAGTGATCAGACTCCTTTTCCAGCTTTCTTTTTGAAATGACAGTATTTCATCCTCATTGGTTGCAGAAGAAACTTCCAAAATGGTACCCCCACAAAAGCTGTAGGACCGTAAGGCAAAGACAAAGAACACAATAATTATTATTATTTTAAATATCATTATTTTCAATCCAGAGTTATGGTTCTATTTTTTAAACACTTTCATTTGGCACTACTGACCAGGGGAATGTGGGGAAAGTAGACTTAACGGATTCCTTTGTTTGAATACAATGGGCTTCACAGTATATCTGTAGAGAGGTTGTTTATAAACTGGAGACTAGTCTGAATATAGAGGAATATTGTGTTTATTGCTGCGGTTATGAGTTGAGTCGGTTGGAATGCTTTCACTGAAGTCATTTGCTATAAACTGAACTTTTGTTTAGAAGAACAAAATCAGATTTCATTGTCAATGTAATCTGCCCCCCCAACCTTAAATGTAAGTATTGGCCTGCTCTAGATATTATGGCTTTTGTAGCATAACAACTCTTATTTAGCTGAAAACATTTAGGAATATATTGTCTAATTTTGTTTTGCCAGTAGGTGACACTATTGCTTCGTAATTACAGCTCCTACAAACAGCACACTGACACAAGCATTTTTGTATACAGCGTTAACAATATTTGTTAACTTTGTCCTCAGGACGCAGTGACCCCCTATCCTAAAGGAGGGATCATTTCAAACATTGTTTTTGGGTGATTAAAAAGCCCAGAATGCTTTTTTCATTTTTAATGGCAAAGATATATTTTTTTTCTCATTCTGTATCCAGACAAAACAGTTATAGCAGGGTAGATCATTGGTGCCTTTTTGTCCCCTTGTTTGAAGAGCTTTAGTTCAAAGTGCCTCGCCACCATTTTTCAGCATGGGGATGCTGATACACGTGACACTCCAGGCACTTTTAATTAGCACAGCTCTTGGCTAATTAAAGCACCCTCTACTGCTACTGGAGCACACCTGTAAACACCCTTGGTTTCTGAAGAGTTGTTTTTGCAAGATCAAAAGAACCACTGAGGCAAAGCAAAAGTAAATCAGGAGAAGACACCTATCAAACCTGATATGGAGAATGTCTCTTCCTGCACATAAACACAAGTTAACTGTAAAGAAATATTTACTATAATAATTATGGGTAGACATTTCACACAGTCACATACGAGACACATAGGAGCCTGCTTAAAAATATCATAGGTATAGTAAGATAAGCTGGAAGTGATTCCTCGTTATTTCTTTTCAGAAGGTCCAGCCACAAACTTATATCCTCTTGCACTATGCAATTGTCATCAATATTTTGTAGTTTACCTTTTCTGAGTAGGCTCAGCTCAGCTTAAGCTTCACAGTCATCACTGAAGCCACCAGGTTGTGATGATCCATGTCTACACAAGTATGTTACTAGGGCCTCTGCAGTGATCCAGGGACCACCACAGAGAAGTCACCCTGCTTCACATACACACCACTTGCCCTCGCTGTATCTTGATCTGGCCCTCTTCCTTGGATCTTTCAAGCATTCTGTAACAACTTTGCACCAGTAGGACATTGGCTACTGTGGCCCCAACTTACCTGTGCCAAGTTAGGGTGTTATGTCTTGTAGTTGTGTCAGGGTTGACTAATTTTAATAGGTTAAAAATGGATTTGTATAGGGTGGTTTGGATAGGGATGATCCTGTCTCAAATAGGGGGCTGGACTAGATGACCTCTGGAGGTTCCTTCAATAGGGACTGTGCCTCTCTATGATTCTGTTATTGTCGGCATCTGGCTTGCAAAATGAAAATCCCTCCCCCGCAGTGTCACCACTGCTCACCCCACACAGTGTGCTGGAGCAGCATGCCCCTGCTCCCCACCATCGGGAAGAGGCTCACACTTCAGGACACCGTGACAGGGGCTGCAGCCCCCCATCACGGTTGCTTCCCCCTCACCACTCCAGTGGCAGGGGCAGGGGCCAGCCAGCATGGCCCCTTAGGTGAGGGGGCAGGGAGGGAGGTTATTCCCTGCCTCCTTATGGCATTTGATGGAGTGGGCGGAGCAGGCTTATCCCACTGCTCGCCCCACGCAGGGAGTGAGCAGTGGTGGTGGTTGGGGCAGGCAGACTGCACTGTAGTCCCTGGGAGCAGAGGGAAGAATAACCCCCCACCCTGTCCCCCTGCCTAAGGGACCATGCCAACTGGCCTCTGGCCACACCCCTGCCACTGCAGCAGCGAGTGGGGAGCGACTGTGACAAGGGCAGCAGCCCCTTGCATGGTTTTCCAGAGCTTGAGCCTCTTCCCAGTGGGGGCGCCGCACTGCAGGTGGGAGTTGGGTGGCCAGAGCTGCTGCAGCTGCCCAAGATGAATGGCAGTGGTGCCGGGGGAGGTTTGGGGGGCTATGGTCCCCTCTGATGCCCAATGCCGCTGCTCATCCCATGCAGTCCACAGCATCTCAACTCAATACAGGGGTTGCTGCTCCCATCAAGGGCCCTACCTCCTCCCTGCTCCAGTGGCAGGGGTGGGGGTGTGGCTAGAGGCCAGCTGGCAGAGCTCCTTAGGTAAGGGGACAGGGAGAGGGGTGGGGGTTGTTCCCCCTTCCCTCCAGCATCTGGCAGAGGAGACAGGAGGGGGCTTATCCTGCCACTCGCCCTGCACAAGGAGTGGTGGTGGCGGTTGGGGCAGGCAGACCCCGCTGCAGTCCCTGGGGGCAGAGAAGGGTATAACCTCCTTCCTGCCTCCTCTGCCTCAAGGGGCCATACCGGCTGGGGTCTGGCCATACTCCCCCCCCCACCACT
>NW_005842433.1:656684-689427 GCF_000455745.1 Alligator sinensis
CCCCTACCACTGCAGCAGTGAGGGCGAAGCGCCAGGTGCACCCCAGCTCAGGTCCATGCTGGTGGGACAGGGAGGGAGGAATTAAACCGCCTCCCTGGCCAGTTCACTCCAGGCTACTGCTAGGGCTGCCCCCCCCAGCACAGCTTCCCTGCAGCTGAGGGTGCACTCTAGTGCACCCCCCGTCCCGGCACCTGGCCTGAGCGGCTACAGGCATGTGCCTGCATTTCCTCAGTCAAGAGGGAATGTCTGGTCACGTGCAAATTGGTTCAGTCAACACAGGTTAGACTAACCTGCAACGATTGAATCAATTCAGGCTCCAGCTTTTTGAATGTCTGTCCCTAGCCAAAGAGAATCGTCCTTATAAGCCACTAGAGTAAACATGAAGTTGTCGGCAGTTCTCAATGCAAATAAGGAAGTTCAAATGAATTCTGTGCTAATCACCAGCACTTTAACAAAAAGGAAAAATGGGAGAGAATTTAAACCTGTAATGGTTTCAACATAAATAAGAAGAATGCATTGCTTAAAGTGCTCTAGTTTTTGCTGTTTGAACTTTGGAACCAAGGAGGCAAGTAAACTTGCCTCTTCACATTAATATTATTCCTCACATTAATATTTTTATCATGTTTAAAATGATTTGTATGTCATTTGAGGACAATATAAAATAAGGCAAGACAAAATAAAATCAACTAGAAGTCATTCAATCAAAATGACATGCAGGGGTCTGTATTTATCCCTGATGTGACTATATTGAATTTCATAGCATTACACCATAGACAAATGTGGCCCTCTTTAGTCTAACCTGATGCTAAGTACTCCAGTGCAAGAAAGGAATAATTCCAATAAAAATCAGCCTGAGATTTAAAGTCAGGCCTATGTATTCTAAGAGGAAGGCATGTAGTTTCTGAGGGAGTCCTCCATTTAGAAGCAGTGTTTTATTTATTTTTTTACTGCAACCTCTTCTATTAATTGCATTCTTGGAATTATTTTACAATTTATTTTTATCTCAGCTATTATAGGACATGGTGAATAGCAGGAAACTAGGAACTAGGAAAGTGAAAAACCAGATGGTGAAGTCACACCATTTTAGGATCTGATTCAAAACCATGCAAAGCTGCAGAAGCCCATTAACTTGAATAAGGTTCGCACCTTGTCTTTAATGCAAAAAATTCCACTTCAGTTAACACTATAATTTCTCTTAGGTCTCTACATTTAATTCACATCTCTCTTTCTGTCATTGAACCAGATTTTGCAGAGTCAAATCTAGCTCCGTGTAGATAGTGGTCTACTCATAAACACAACCTTTAGTACTTATACTTACTGTTTACAGGAAGTGACCTTGTCTATAAATATTCCAAATGTGAAATTCTGCTCCAAATATCTACAGACGCTCTGGCCATGGGATTCTCTAAAGCAGCAGTTCTCAACCATTTGAGACTCCAGGGCCCCTCCATAGCTCTTCTGAACTGAACAGTACCCTATTTCAAGAACTAATTCACTTACTACAATGCATACCTCCCCACGCAAAAGCTGGGCAGTTGGTGGGGAGAGAGGTGAGCACTTGCCTCCTTGTACAGGGGCCTGGACCAGTGAGGGCTTACCCCCTCTTTCAGGCAGAGGGAGGTGGGGCAAGTCCTTGCCTCCTCGCATCCCGTGGCACCTTTAAAAACATCTCGTGACACTCCAGCAGAGAGTCACTGCTCTAAACAACATCACCGCTGCTCAGGGTGCGGACAGATGTAGCACTTAGAATGTTCTAAATCCACTTGAAACCCCAAAGGTCTACTTGCACAGGCCACTTCAGATTGGCTTAAACTTCCTGGAACATTTCAAAAGCACACTGGGAAAATCCAATCCTATTTTGAGCCAGTTTTCCTTGAACCAGTCTAATGTTATGAGCAGACAGAGAACATTCTGTGCCTAGCATCTGTTCAGTTCTCCGGGCATCCCAAACTGCACTGCTCCTTCTTCCCCTCCAAACCCAAGCTGGAAAATGGGGATGCTCTGGGGTGCAATCAGGTTTCTACTGCCCAGCTGGTTATGGAAACCACAATCTGCAGAAATGGGGAAGCAGAAATCTCTCTGTCATTTTCACCTCCCTCTTAGGAACCATGGGCAGGCGTCCCAGGTTAACTAATAGGGTGAAAGGAGGAAGCCAAATTTTGAGAAGGAGCTTTGCAGCCCCTGCTTGTGGTGGCTGGGTGGTTGTACCTGTAAGGTAAACCCCTGTCGGTTGCTGTGTGGTGATGGGGTGGGGGGGGAACAACCATTGCACAATGTGTACTTAATAGAACAGAATGGCGGTCAATTCTATAATTGATGTGAAGTGAATTAGCCCACTAACTGGCAATTGTTCCGCTCTGTGCTGCAGCCAGCCCTGTTTTACAGGTTTCACCCTGTGCGCATAGCTCTGTGCAATTGTTGGCAATGCAATGTACATGAGCAGTTGGAAAAGCCGAGTGCTTGGGGGGGAGGGGCCCAGAATACCCAACCCCTTGGGAACTGAAGCAGATATCCAAACAGCCCCCCACCACCTGGCCACCCTTCCACTCCAACTCCCTAACCCAGTCCACATCTTCCTCTTCACCTAGAGGAACCAAGGGAAACTCCAGGAGCTGACCCATAGGAGGCACAGAAAAACAGGGCTGGAAGGGACCTCCAGAGGACTTCTAGTCCAGCCCCCTACCTGAAGCAGGATCATCCCTATACAAATTATCCCATGCAAATATAATATAAACTAAATAATACTCCTTGCAACCCTGATACAACGTTGACCTAACACCCTAACCTGCCACAGGTAAAGCAGGTGAACAATGGCAACCAATGTCCACCTTGCACCTTGCATTTGTCCACATTGAACTTCACCCTGTTAGCTCTAGCCCAGCTTTCCAATCTGTTGAGATCTTTCTGAATTGCAGTCACATCCTCCAACCTATTCACAATCCTTCCCAGTTTCATGTTGTTTGCAAACTTGCTAAGAAGCAAAACTACGGACATCATCCTCCTGCTTTACTTGGCCTTAGTGAAGCCACAGCTGGAGTACTACATCCAGTTCTGGGCCCCCCACTTCAGGAGGGACGTGGATAAGCTTGAGAGAGTCCAAAGGAGAGCCACCTATATGATCAAAGGCCAAGAAGACAAGCCTTATGAGGAGAGGCTGAGGGACATGGGACTCTTCAGCCTGGAGAAGAGAAGGCTCAGGGGGGATTTGGTGGCAGCCTGTAAGTAAGTATATAAGGGGTGTGCACCAGGATCTGGGAGAGCAGTTGTTCACCAGGGCTCCCCAAGGGATAACAAGGTCTAACGGCCACAAATTCCTGGAAGGCTGATTTAGACTGGACATAAGAAAAAATTTCTTTACAGTCCGAGTGTCCAGAGTCTGGAACAGACTCCCCCCCAGAGGTGGTGCAAGCACCTACTTTGGATTCATTCAAAAGGCATCTGGATGTTTATCTTGCTGGGATCATTTGACCCCAGCAGATTTCCTGCCTATGGCAGGGAGGCTGGACTTGATGATCTCGCAAGGTCCCTTCCAGCCCCTAATGTCTATGAATATGAATCTAAGCTTTCTATGCTAGCATCCAAATTGCTAATAAAAATGCTGAACAGCACTGGGTCCAGGAAAGACCCTTTTGGGACTCCACTTAAAACCTGCTGTCCTTCTAACATGGAACCATGAATAATTCAGCTATTGAGCCAGTTATCTATCCACCTTGGAGCAGTTTCATCTAGGCCTCATTTCTCCAATTTTTTAATGAGAAGGTTATGCTTGGCCTTGTCAAAAGCCTTTCTGAAGTCCAGATACACTATATCTACAGGCATTCCCTTCATCTACCCAAGTAGTTACTTTGTCAAAGGAAGAGATCAGGTTTGTTTGACAATTTATTTTTCATAAATCCATGCTGGCTGCTTGTGATCAGCCTTTCCTCTTCCAGATGCTTCCAAATGGCCTTCCTTAGGATATGCTCCAGTAACTTCCCACGTATTGAGCTGAGGCAAACTAGTCTATAGTTCCCTGGGTCCTCTTCCTTGCCTTTTTTTGAAGAGGCTGGCCCTTTTTCAGTCCTCTAGTACCTGGCCCATCTTCCACAACTTCATGAAGATAATTGCCAATGGCTCCAAGATCTCCTCTTCCAGTTCAGGACCCTGGGATGAAGCTCATCTGGCTCAGCCAACTTGAATGCATTCAGATCCAACAGAAGCTCTCTGACAGTCTCTTTCATTATCTCCTTCCTCAGCTTGCCCCCTTTCTTACCCAGATAATTCCTATTAGGTGACAGGCAGCTTAATTTCTTTGTGAAGACTGAGCCAAAGTAGCTGTTGAGTAGATCTGCCTTCTTTGTATCTTTAGTTAGGAGTTCCCTCTGGCTTATTAACGGAGGCCCCACAGCTTCTTTGGTCCTTCTTCTCTGGCCAACATAGTTATAGAACCTCTTCTTGCCCTTAACCTTCTTTGCCAGGTGCCGCTCATTCTTTATCTTTCCCTTACTGATTCTGTCCCTGCAGGTTCTTGCTATTTCCTGGTCTGTGTCCTCAGTGATCTTGCCCATTCTTCCTTTGCCTGTATGCTTTCCTTTTGCATTTGAGACATCTTAGGAGCTCCTTGTGCAGCCACATTGGTCTCTTGCCATTCTTCTTGTGCTTTCTTTGTGTCAAGACAGTTTCTTGTTAGGCTTCCAATACTGTGCCCCATAAAAGCTCCCAGACCTCATGGATGCCTTTATCCTTCAATCTATCCTCCTATGTCACCATGCCTATTAGCTCCTTAAGTTGGATGAAATCCTCCTTTTTGAAATGTAATTGCATCCTAACTGCATCCTAATCTTGCTGACTTCATGCCTTCCCTGTCTCAAGATCTAGATTTCTAGCGTATCTTGATAGCTTCCTCCCAAGTTACCCATCACCTTCCCATCCTTCACCAGTTCTCCCCTGCTGGGCAGGACAAGATCCAAGATAGATGATTTCCTAGTTGTATCCTCCACTTTCTGGAAAAGAAAGTTGTCCTCCAGACAAGTTAGGAATTGGCTTGATATTTTATGTGTCTGCACTGTCTGGAAAATTCAGTTCTCCCATCAGTACCATCCCATAACTTTTGAATAGATTTGTCACCTGCTTGAAAAGTGCCTCCTCCACCTCCTCTTCCTGATTAGGTGGCCTATAATAAATCCCCACCATTATATTGGTGCCACTTCTTTTACTTTTCATCTCCACCCAAATGCATTCTGCTTTGCTGTCTTCTTCCTCCTGCACCAGGCAACAAGTCTATGTGTTTTTGACATACAAGGCAACACCACCACCTTTTCTGTCAACCCTGTCCTTCTGAAACAGAGTGTAACCTTTGACGTTCATATTCCAGTCATAACAGCTGCCCTACCAAGTCTCAGTGATGCCAATCAGATCATAGTTCTTTTCACAGGCTGCAGCTTCCAACTCATCTTGTTTATTCCCTCATACTTCTCAGATTTGTATACATGCATCAGATGTATTTTGCATTTTAACCTCCTCACTTCCTTTTTGTGCCACTTGTTGCAGTCCTGGAGTTCTCTGGCCCTTTCCCAGAGTTGAGTTGGTTCTTTGAGTTCTTTCCCTTCTGGACCACATGCTCTGTTGCTGGTGAGCTTTGATCACGATCCCCATGAAACCTAGTTTAAAGCCCCCCTTATTAGGTTGACCAGATGACAGCTAAAGATGCTCTTCCCCATTCTCAGCAGATGGATCCTATCTCTTGATAGCAGCCCTCTTCCCAAAAAGATTCACTCGTTGTCAAAGAAGCTGCAGCCTTCATGTCAACACCACCATCTCATCCATGCATTCACTTCCAGAATACAATGGTCTCTGCCTGGACCCCTGCCTTCCACAGGAAGGATTGATGAGAACACCACGTGTGCTCCAAGCCCCTTAATCCTCCTGCCAAGAGCCTCATAGTCACATCTGATCTGGTCTGTGTCATTCCTGGCAGTATCATTGGTGCCTACATAGACAAGCAGGATGAGGTAGTGATCCGAAGGATGGATGAGCTTTGGCAGACACTGTGACAGCCTGAATTCAGGCTCCAGGCAGGCAGCACACCTGAATGACAAATTGGTGTCTCTGTCCCCTCCAGAAGAGAGTCACCAACTACCACCACTCCTCTCTTCCTTTTTGGTGCAGTGGTCCTGGAGCACCTGTCCTTGAGGGCTTGCACTTTCTGCTCTCTAAGCTGCTGCCTCCTCTGACTCATGCCTGCAGATGTCCTCTCCTCTGCCTCTTCCTCAGCAGCTCCACTGCAGAGTGTTTGAAAGCAGTTGCTGACTTCAATCCACTCTTCTTCAATTCTGGGGGCCCTCCTTCTTTGAGTAGTCACATGCTGCCACTTCTCCTCATTGCCCTTTGGCCCCTCCAGTGCCAGCCTCTCATAACTTTTGTCCAAATAATCTTCCTGGTCCCGGATGCAATACAGTATGGATACCTGTCCTTCCAGTCTGTGAATCTTCTCCTCCAGTTTACACTTGGTGCAGATGAACTGCTCTTGACCCTCTGGGAAGGTCAAACATAGCATATCCCATGCAGGCCACAACCGCAGACTCAGATTTCATTTGTGCCTCCTTTGCTCCTTGGGGCACACCTATGCTATAAGGATAAAAAAAAAAGAGGGAGAAGACACACCACAAGAACCTGCACACCAAACACCCACACCAGGGTTCTTACCCCCACCACACACACACACACACATGCATGGATATTCACAGTCTCCTGCTCCCTGGTTACCTCTTGGGGAGAACTCCCTAGAGCTAGGCAAATTCCTTCTCTGTTTGCTGCCCTTTGTTTGCTGCATGATGGTCTGGGTACTCTTATCACCTCCTGGTGGCGTTTTGACATCAGTGCAATTCCTAAAAGATATGAGTTCTACTTAGACCCCTTAGCAGCGTACGTGTGGACATTTCTGTCCAGGGACAATTGTGAAACAGTTCCCACCAATAACATTCTTGGAACAGTTCATGTCACATCTGTCTGCACCCTTATTTAGTGCAACAAAAATGTACGCATTCTCAGTGGGTCTGTTAACTCTAGCTCTAAATGCCACGGGTGGAAGTAAATTATCTTCCTCCTTTCAGGGCTTGTCTTTAAACAAAAAGGTAAAGGAACAGAGTTATATCTGAAAATCACACGTCTACTTGCAGATGCATTACCCTCCTGAACTGTGAAACTCAGTGCCTGCAACTGAAATAGTGGCTAAAATAGTTCAAATTTCAACCGATTTAAAAGCAATTAATGGAAAACACTGAAAGGGAAGACTCTGTATGGGCTAGGTTGGGGGCCTGCAATCTTTAGGAATGTCTGTACAGGAGGAAGACTACACTTGTCATGCCCTTGGCATTATAGGTGGGTTTTCTGAACTTCCTTTAAAACCAGATCTTCCAATGGGATAGCATTGACCCACAGTCTAGTTCATTTCAGTTTGCCTTACTTGAAACATCAATTTCCTATTGCAGGGCTGAGCCCTCTGTGTTTCAAATTGTATTCAGTTAAGAATCTAGGACAAGAGCCTAGAGAAACAAGGGCCTTTCCCAGGGATTTTTTTGTTTGTTTGTTCAAATATGCAGATGTAGTTATCATCAGTGACTCAACAGACCTGGCTTCTGGTATACAATTGAGAGTTCATGTAACCTAACTCTAGAAATGTGTGACCAGTATGAACTGCCCTGTGTCAGAATACAGGCAGAATCAACAAACGACTCATCAGGATGGGCAGAAAGCAAAACTTTTGTCCATATCTTGACAATGCTACCAGTTATTATCACCCTGGGGAAATCCTACCCTTGTATATGAGACTCTTGCAAAGGAGAAGTACCAGAGTTTTTTTTAAATAATAATTATTGGGTTATTAGGCATTGTAAGGAAATACCCAACCTGACAGTTTTTACAGAGTACTGATCAGGAAAAAATAAGGCCTCACCTTTTAACTCTGTTGGAGTACATTGGAAGAAGGAGGTACTGTTTCATGTGTTGGTATCCCCGTGCTTCAAAATGGTGAACAAGCTTTAGTTGAAGCACCCCCACTGCCACCCCTGGAGTGCACCATCAATCAGCTGGTAAGTCCCACCAGAGGAGGTTCAAGCACCTACATTGAACACCTTCAAGAGAAATTTGGATGCTTATCTTGCTGGGATCCTATTACCCCAGCTGACTTCCTGCTCCTCGGTCAGGGGGCTGGACTCAATGATCTTCCAAGGTCCCTTCCAGCCCTAATGTCTAGGAAATCTAGGAAATCTATGAAATACCTGAACAAAGCAGGAATGGAAGTGGGCTTTTCTCTGTGACCACAGGGGACAGGATGAGAAGCAACGGCCTCAAGACGAAGCAGAGGAAATTTAGACTGGAGATTAAGAGGAACTTTCTAACTGTGAGCCTTGGTGGTCAAACCTTGGAACAGAGAAGTTGTGGAATCTCTATCCCTGGAAATTTTCAAGGGCCAGTTGGACAGACACTTGGCTGGAATAGTTTAGTCACGGATACTCCTGCCTAGATCTGGGGACTGGACTAGGTAATCTCATGAGGTTCCTCCCAGCCCTACTTTCCTATGAGGCCTGATCCTATCTAAGCAATCTAATTAACTACCAGGACAGCTAAACAAAGCATGAAACTAGAGTGACACTCTGTGGCAAAATAGGAGTAGTGCAACTTTTTCCTCTATTCCCATCATACAACAGTACAGTATCTTTATGTGTTGACTGATGTGATTTTTATGCTGCCCTTCTCCAAAAAGGCTCAAGGTAGTTCACAGTAAAAGACAGAATAACTTATAAAGAAACAGATAAAATGTAAAATAAGAATCTGTGTGTGTGTGTACACATGGCATATAACAAAAGCGCCTCAAACAGAATTTTTATTTCTAATTATTATTTTTTCATAGGAAACTATATTTTTTCAGTCACTATATGTAACCCTTTATGAGCTGGTCCATAATTTGATTTCTTTTCTTGCATGTCTGCCTAATACGTCTTTTTTTTTTCACCTTTGAAATCTTGCTGCCTCAAAAGCAGAAAGATGGCTCATGACCCCACAAAGAGCAAAAGCTTGTTTTTGTTCTGACCAGTTTTGAAAAGAGTGAATGTTGGTCACACTTTCTTTGAAACAAAGCTACCCATCTGTGGTGAGGCACATAGAATGAGATACACTCCAAGATTTCAGTGGAACAAAAGAGTTCCCCAGCTTATACATGTGTTGCTGGTTCCTTCTCCCTACATGCAGCACCTTGCACTTGTCTGTGTTGAATTCCATCCTATTCTCATCTGCCCACATCTGGAACCTGTCTAGATCTAGCTGGATTCTGTCCCTCCCCTCCAGCACGTCCACCTCACCCCACAACTTGGTGTTGTCAGCGAATTTGGACAGTGTACATTCCACACCCACATCCAGATCGCTGATAAAGATGTTGAACACTACAGGCCCCAGGACCAAGCCCTGGGGGACTCCACTGCCCACATCCGTCCAGGTCAAAAACGACCCATCCACCACCACTCTCTGGGTGCGACCATCTAGCCAGTTTGCCACCCATCTGACTGGCATCAATGCCACAGTCACCAAGATTTTTTTAAGAGAATGTGGTGAGAAACCGTGTCAAAGGCCTTCTTAAAGTCCAGGAAGACGACATCCACCCCAACACCCACATCCAGGGACTTTGTGACCTGATCATAAAAAGAAACCAGGTTAGTCCAGCAGGACTTGCCTCAATGAACCCATGTTGGTTGCCCCTGAGCATTACCTCCCCTGCTGGGCCCTTGCAGATGTGCTCCTTGATGATTCTCTCAAAGGTCTTCCCAAAGACCAAGGTAAGATTGATTGGCCTGTAATTGCTGGGGTCCTCCTTCCACCCCTTCTTGCAAATGCGGACCACATTGGCCCTTTTCCAATCCTCTGGTACCTGGCCAGTGCCCCACGAGTGCTCATAGAGTCATGCCAGGGGCCCCACTATGAGCCCCGCCAATTCCCTCAGCACCCTCGGGTGAAAAGCATCTGGATCTACTGATTTAAATAGGTCCAGCCCCTCCAAAGTTTCCCTAACTAGGCGTCCCTGACCCTAAGCATGGCGATGCCTCCCCTGGGTCCATCTGCAATTCTAGTGGGCGAGATGTCCCGGTCCCTGTTCAGGAATATGGAGGCAAAGAATTTGTTAAAGAGGTCAGCTTTTTTGTTTGCCGCAGTCACCAGATTGCCAAACCTATCCTGTAGGGGCCCCATATTACTTGGTGCCTTCTTCTTACTTCCTATGTATTTGAAAAAGTACTTTTTATTTTCCTTAAGTCTGGTCACTAGCCCTAGCTCCATCTCTGCCTTGGCCTTCCTAACAGCCTTCCTGCAGTCCCGAGCAATGGAGGTGTAATCCTCCTTGGTGATAGCCCCTTGCTTCCACTGTTTGTGCGCCTCCTTTTTTGCCCTCAGGCATCCCTGGATGCCTTTGCCGAGCCATGGGGGTTTCTTGGCACTCCTGCCCCCCTTGGTGCACATTGGGACTGACTCCCTTTGAGCTCAGAGGATCATCTCCTTGAGGAACAACCACCCGTCTTGGACTCCCATCTCATTGAAGCTCCGAGACCCCAATGCCTCTCCTACTAACCTTCTTAGTTTACAGAAGTCAGCCCTCCTGAAATCAAGGGCCTCTGCCTTGCTGCTTGCTTTCACCACCCTGTGCTGGATAGTACATTCCAGCAGGTGATGATCACTATCGCCCAGGTGGTCGAGACCCACAAACCCCTCACCAGGTCATCACCTGTGGCAAGGACCAAGTCCAGCAAGACATTTCCCCTGGTGGGACTATGCACCTCCTGGGTCAGATGGAGGTCCTGTATCCTGGCTAGGAACCTCCGTGAGTGGTCGGACCTGGCTGACTGCTCCTCCCAGCAGATGTCTGGGTAGTTTAGGTCACCCATGACAACCACATGCCCTGTCCTTACAGCCTCTGTGAGCTGACCTGAGAATTCCAGGTCCAGCTCATCTCCCTGGTGAGGCGGTCTGTAGCAGATGCCCACTATCAAGTCCCTTTCCCCATGCCCCCCCTGCATTCTTACCCAGAGCACCTCAGTTTGCCCCTCCTCTGACTCCATCCTGATCACTGAGGACATGTATTGCTCTTTGACGTATAGCGCTACACCCCCTCCTCTTTTCCCTGCTCTGTCTAGCCTGTACAACCTGTAGCCCTTGATGTCCACTGCCCAGTCGTGGGTAGAATCCCACCAGGTTTCCATGAGCCTCACTAGGTCTGGGTTTTTCCTAACTAGTAGGAAGGTGAGTTCCTCCTGCATATTCCCCATGCTTTGAGAATTTGTGTAGAGGCATTTGAGGCCTCTACACAATTTGGTGCCCATGCTGCCCCCTTGTTTCTAAGTCTGTCCTAGCCCCTGTCATTTACCTGGGTAAAAATTCTTGCATGCCCCTGCACACATTAAGTGTAGGGACCTCACCTAGTCTTGAACTTACAACCTTTTGTTTAGGTAGCCAGCAGGTAGAAACCCCAAAGCCACCAAGCATGCCCTTGGAAGCTCCTGAATATATGGTTGCACATGCACCGGCCCACAGCACATTGAGCTGGGTCCTAGCAGCCCTGGCAGGCAGGTGGCTCAGGATATTGGCTGCCATCCTGGGGCTGTTCCAACTGGGCTCTATGTGCTGTGGAGGGGTTGGCTGGGGCATGAAAGTGCTTCAGCACACGGCTAGCCAGCAGGCAGCCCCAGCACTGAAGCCTCCCATGCCCCAGACAGCTGGTCAGTATCTACACACACTCTGCTGTACATGAAAAATACTCTGCAGCAGGGTCGGACTTATATTTATAAGTCCGACCCTGCTGTAGAGTTTATTAGTTTTGTGTGCCCTAATAGGGACACGTGTAGATGCTGAGATTTTTACTGTGCAGTTAATTAGTCAACTACACAGAAAAACCTCTCATGTAGATGCACCCAGTGACTACTACTTTTTAAAATTTAAGTTCTCTTTACCTTTGGGATGAAAATTTTGATTCCAGTTAAGATTTTATATTATCTCATCCTAGGCTTTTATGTATTATCTCTGCGCTCATGATATATCTTCTGTATTCGGTCTAAAATAATCACTAGTTGTAGGCACAACTTATCCAAAACCTCTTTGCCTTCAAAGCAAATTACCCTTAGCAATAAATGATAAAACATGGTAAAAAGTGTCTCTCAATTTCAACGGATCTTTTTCCCTCTAGCAGAAGTTCAGGCAGCCTTTAATTCCACACCACTGTGAAAATTAAACATACTTCATCATTCTGTTACACAAGACTCCCAAGTCACATTCTTTATGAGTACAACCCCTAAAAATTCACCAGCATTCAATTCTCTCTTTTGCATTTCAAAACCATCAGCAAAAAGGGTAGTCATTCTTTCCAATAAATAAAATGCTAATGCTAGTCACTCAAATTTATGGGCAAGTGTTCATGCTTCTACAGAAGAAGCTGCAAAATCAAAGGAAACCCAGATCCTCTAACCTGGCTGAAGTACATTCCCCCCAAGGCTGGGATAACAGGGAAAAAGAGGCAGGGAATGACAGGATGTGTCTTTTTGTGACTCCCAGTGCTAGGGAAGGTAGCCATTAGCCTTAAAGTGAAAGCAAATTGTAGGCTGCTCTATCTTCCATTCCTGATTCTGCCACTCTGGCTGTCATATTGAATGTAATAGTTTGAATGTTTGTAATAGTTGCCCATTAGCCAGTTTAGAAAAAGACAAAGATTCATCTTCTTATCTAGGACCTTACGTGCGGAAGGTCTGGGCTTTGCTCAAAGTCTTAACTCTTGAATTTTATCTCTAGAGGCCTTTAACAAGGTTAACATAAAACGACCCTTAAGCAAACATCCCACATTCTGAGAAATCAAACCCTAGGAGCCTTTGAAAAGATTGGAAAGAAAGGTCACTGCAGCGGTGTGGAAATTCCCCAAAGAAACTGAACCCAGCAGAAATCTGTTAAGAAAGATCCGAGCCCAAATTTGGGAGTAGTGACAGGTTTGGGTAGGAGGGGCCCAAGATGGCAACTCACTCAATAAAAACTGTAACCTACTGTCCCAATTTGGAGGTAACCTCACTTGCAGATCAACGAAGGAAGAATCACAAGTGTAGGCCAGATCAGACTGATCACCTGAACCACCCTCTCTGTGAACACAGATCTCTTAGTTCACGCTGAAGCCACGGAGCGCCCAAAAAGGACTGAAGGAAGGGGACTTAGTCCTATCAGTATTGAGGCCAGCCCATTGAACCGTACTGCTAAGGCGAGCCCATTAAATAGTACTACTGAGGAATGAAACCATATTTAGGTGTTTGGCTTCTTGGAATTCTAGGATTGTAAGTATATTATGAAAAATAATAGTACTGATTCAAATTTAACTTTGAGTTGTAATTGTAGTTGTTTTTGTAATACTAATTCTTATACCATTGTTTGGGAAGGAAGTGCATTTGGAGCACTGTTTCTGATATATGTAGTTATTGTGTTCTTAATGTTTGTGGTATTTCTTAAAGCTAAGCAGTGTTATATGTGTAGCAAAGAATTTTAAAATAACATTGTATTGTATGAATTAAGAGTGTAATCATTGTGAAGTCGGGCAAGCAGCTAAAAATTTCCCCAGCCAGTGCATCAAATGAATCAGTAAGTTGTGTGGGGTCTTCTCTATTCCATAACCCACTAGAGACACTGGCCAAGGCCCTTAATCTTGTCTGTGATTTGTTTTCCCCAATTATAAAATGGGAAAATTCTTGCCCACATTTGTAGAGTGTTTAGAGTGCATAGTATGGTTATGAGCATGCTCTTAACACAATAAGTCACAGGACATAGTGGACAGAGGGCTATATAAAAATGCATGACATAAAACATGGAATAAAGTTTATGCAATATGCCATAACATGGGGTGCATATTATGAAGCTTGCAAAAGTCTCAGAGTTTTTCACAACATAGGTCTGGAAACAAGGGCCTTTCCCTTTTTTTGCTTTTGTGAATCAGGAACAAAGATGAGGAACAAGCCATTCTGCACACAAAAACAATGCATACTATTGTAGAATGTGTTAATGTAACATTTATTTCTCTAACTACAAATGTGTCCATCCTAATTAGTAAGTTCCTGGACCCAGGTGGTTTAAGAGGAAGGATGTATAACTGCAGCTTGCGTCCTGATGAAAGTAGAGATTTTCACATATCTGCATCACAATAGCATCTGCTACACGTCTGATACTACATCCCTCCAGATTTACCTTAAATCAGTCATTTTGAAAGTGGTTTATGTGCACTGAACTTCTGTTGCGTTACAGATTTGGAGCAGTTTCCAATTACTTATATTGGTTTATGTGTAATTTCTGTTCCTAGTCCTATAGAAACCAGGAACCAGTTTGTATTTAACTCAGTGCAGAATGACTCTCAGAAAAGGAACACAACCATACTCTCTTATGAAGAGCTTTTTTTAAAAATTATTTTTCTTGGTCTAATGTAAAATACATTCCTTACTCAATATGATAAAACACAACATTTTATTAAAGGAGAAGTTTGAATTGCTAGGACCTTGCTTAGGCATATAGTGAGAGTTAAAAATCCTACTAAGTGCCCAAGTATCATTTGAGTAACCGGCAGCCTGTAGCTTCAGCCTCTACACCAAAGATGGGTAAAACTGCTCTGTTTGCTCTTTTGTCTTCTCTGGATTAGTTGACTATATTTGTTCACTTTATTATGATTTTATAAGTAAAATAATTCAAACTGAATAAAAATAAAGAAACATGATGAGGTACTCTTAGATAAATAAACCATCTCCAGTAGTCTTATAAAAGCAAGACCACTATAATGCTATAGGCAGTAAAACAAACAGTTTGTTATTTTCTGGAACATGACAAGCTTTTTACATGCCTCTAGCACAGTCCAATGCAAAAACTTCCCTTTTGGTACTGAGACCTGAACACCCTGTGTTTGGTTCTGTATCTCCCCACAAGAGTCTCCCTCCCCAAAGCAACCATATGAAGTAAATGATGTTTAAAATCTTTATATGAACTTAAAATAACAGCATATTAATTTGGCCAGAAAAGGTAAGTAGATAACCTAGCACTCAATCTGTAATCTGGTAGCAAGTCTCCAGTCTTTGCTGTACTTATTGTTTCCATATTGTGGCAAAAGCATAAATCATCTTAGAGCCCAGGGGTGAAGTCACTCACTTAGGTGAGAGGAAACGAGTTAAAACCTGCCTTCCAAATAAGGCACAGGACAAGAGTTGAACCTGCATATCCCACATTGTAGAGACAATGCCTATAAAGAGACTACAAGCTCCTTCTGTTTATTGTGAGAAAGGAAAGGTCTCACCTAGTTTGAGTGACCAGCATCAAGTCAGGGTAACCAAAAGTAAATTCCAAATAAGGGGAGGTGCCTAGCTTCCCTTGAGCATGGCAAGCAAAGTCCCTAACTCTTAAGGCAACCAACTTCTAGGAAGTAAAATCAGGAAAGTTTGGATGCTCTGAAGACCTCTTGAACCTGAAATAGATACCATTCTGAGTTTTGATTATTGTAGCTGGTGTACAATGGGGACAAAAACCTTGATCATTGACATCAGTGACATGCAAAAACATCCAGAACTGATGCTGCTTGGGGTGGCTGCCACAGTTTGTGCTGTTACAACGATTTGCCACTAGATGGTGTGGGAGCCTGTTTGCATTTAATAATACTACTCAAGGATAGAAGTGGACAAATGACCTGTACAACAGTTGACTTAAACTGGTGCAGTTTTAACCAAGATCCTTTCCTGGGTAACTATACTGGCTTCAAGTAAGTTATACCAGTATAGAGATTTTCATCACCTGTGGTCCTCTTGTTTTTTATACAGCACACAGGTATACAGAACATGTTTATATATAGCACATTAAAAAAACATAAATGTATCATCTGTCTTGGCCTTTCATTTGGTGTGACAGGGGTGTCGTTTGTCTATCTGTTTTGATTTGGTTTTTAGTTTTGGTTGTTTTGGTTTAGTTTATGTCATTCTGGAAGAGGTTTGTGTTTTCTGAGCTAGTGTTTAAAAAAAAAAATCTAAGCATCAGCCGAGCAGAAAAGTTCCCAGGTATTCTCATATTTCTCAGTTTGACTCAGGATCCTGTCAGTAGAATTCAATGGGATTGTAATTTCTTTAGGTGGGCAGATGGCAAGACAGCACACAAAGAATTACAATAATCAGTGAGGGATGTTGCTAAGACATGAATTAATGCTTCCAAAGCCATAAAGTCTAGGATTTTATGGGGATGAACTATGTTATGGACCCACAGTGCAAGCATGTGCTCATCAAAAAATTACCAGAACTGAATCAGTGCTTGGCTGATTTGTACTACCTGACCTTTGAGGCTGCCACCACCTCAAAGGGTTTACTATGGTAAGAGACCCTGCAAAACTAGGATAGGTGATCAGCAGAGATTCTGGTTTTCTCTGTTTTAAAATTGCAATTTTTTCAATTTAAAACAACAGACACACAAATTCTCTGATTAAAAAACGCAAAATCTGCATTTTTCTACAATTAAAATGAAATGCCACTCTGTGTGTGTGTGTGTGTGTGTGTATAGTTATCAGTTGAACACAAAGTTTTATTGATATATTTACAATTTTAAATGAATACAGAAGCCTACCAGTGCATCAATCATTATAATAAAATAAATTCTAAATACCTATAAATACTGGCATTTGATTTTGCATTTTTTATTATGGACAGCTCCCCCTGCCCCCTTTGCTCACCAGGATGCAGGTCCGGCTGCAGCTGTGTGTCCTCCCCCCCAGCTTTGTGGCCCTGAAGAACCCAGCTAGCCAGTGCCCTGCCCATACCATTGTCCCTCACTCTCCACCCAGAGCCCCCGGACAATGCTGGTGCCCCTCACTCCCCAACCACAGACCCTCATTCCCCCAGCCCCACTGGTGCCCCTCACTCCCAACCCACAGCCCTCCCCAAGTTGGCACCACTCACTTGTGACCCACAGCCCCCTACCCCCACCCCAGCCCTGCCAGAGGCGGCCCCCAGCTGCCAGGGCTATGGGGCCAGGAACTCGGGTCTACAGCCTACCCACCCTGGCTGCCACACGTGGAAGGTGGTGGCTGCTGTGGCCCAAGTGAAGCATGGAGCCTGGCTCTCCATCCCCCACAGATGGCATCGCTGGAGCGGAGCCTATTGCGTGGCCGGGGGTGGATGCAGGCTGGCAACTGCAGGCTTGGGACTCCCCACCTTGCTGCCCTTCCCCCGGGGGCCTCCACGGCCCACTGGGCAGGACCCAGCATGGCAGGGCAGAATGGGGCAGAGAGACTCAGTGCCACTGCCAAGAGCCCTGCACCACCATGGTGAGGCACCCCCTGCCCACCTGGTAGCAGCAGAGGTGGTGGTGCAGAGTTGTGCCCCCTGCTGCTGCCGGGTGGGCGGGGGGTGCCTCGCCATAGTGGCGCAGGGCTCTTGGCAGTGGCACCAAGCCTCCCCATCCCACTCTGCCCTGCTGTGCAGGGTCCCACCCACTAGGCCATGGAGGTCTCCAGGGGGAGGGCAGCAGGGCAGGGAGCCCAGAGCCTGCAACCGCCAGTCCCCATCCACCCCCCCTCCACTAGGCTCTGCTCCAGCCACACTGCCCACAGGGGAGGGGGAGCCGGGTTTCATGCTCTGCTAGGGCCACAGCAGCCGCTGCCTCCCACAAACAGCAGCCAGGGCTCAGCCACTGCTGTGGGGGGCAAGGGGCTACAGACCTGGGTCCCTGGCCCACATTGACCCCTGCCCCATGCACAAATCTGGCTGGCACATGCCCCCCATGCCCCTCCCAGGAGTGTACACTGTGGTGGAGAACCAGCCCCCTCGCTGCCCCCTGGACGAGCCACCCATGGCTCCATCCCACATTCCCACCCCAGCCCTGGGCCCCATGCACCACCCTGGCTGGGCAGCACACCCAGCCCTGCCCAACTCTTTTCTTCCTCCTTCCCTCCCTCCCTTATTATGGGGGCCTCAATCCCACCCACCACCCCCGACTTACCTGCAGGGAGCTGCGGGAGCTGCTCTCCATGCTGCTTGGCAGGCACATGATCTCCCTTGCCTGATTGCTCTCCTCCAGCCCCTCCCCAGCCCCTTGAAGTCTGCCAGCCTGCAAGGGAAAACCCACTGTTTCCTGTGTTTTTCTCCTTTAAAGGAGAAAATCTGCATTTTTCTCCGGAGAAAAGGAAAATCTGTGTTTTTCTCCTTAAAATGAGAAAAGCCACCTTTTTCTGCATTTTTCCTTGGTGATCAGCCATTTTGAGGGAGTCAGAAATCTCCTTTGTTAAAATCAGGTAGTTAAAATGAGGTAAATGGGGTAGTTTAATTAGCTGAAATCAAACAGAGTTTTTGTGCCATTACTTTAAGACTAAATGGAGGGAGGAGAAATAATTCAGTTCCTGCCATCAGTTATTTTAGTAGTTGGAAGGATACAACAGTAAAGCAGTAAAGCAGGAAACACGGGTAGAAAGTAAGGAGCAAATGGCAAAAGCATCAAGATGATCATTATTTATTTACCACTGACAATAAACTAAACATTGTAAAAGGCAAAGACATTCCTGACGTCAGATAATTCAGAGCCTATACAAGTAAGATAAGCTCTAGGAAGTCCAAAAGAGGGATTGAGTAAGACAGCATTTATTAGCATTATGAGCTTGTTCTTATCAGTTATACTTTTACCAGAAAAGGAACAATGTTAATAAGCTGTTTGAGCACCACTGCCCTTGACAATGTGATAAAAGACCCAGGAAGGATTAGAGGCAGTCCAGACTGCTGATACAGATGTAAGCATGCAAAATTGGGGCCTGCCAAAGGAAAGTAATTTCTTATCTGTAGCTCACATTTGGATTAACAGTTAAGGAACTATTATACATTACACTTACCACATGGTAACCATATTTAAAACACTAACCTATGAGCATTCAAGCAAAATAACATGTGCTAAATGCACTAGTATGGTAGTCAGGTTACACCTTTCCCAAGGAGGGTTATCTCCTGATTGTAGGAAGTAACATGTGTTGCCTTAATGTGGGACTGCTCCCTGGGGATAATATGATGAACTGTGGTCCCAGGGCTTTGATCCACAATCCACTGATTGTGGGTGCCAGCCCCAGGACTGCACAGGAGCCTTCAACTAGCTTTTGTGAGACCCATGGCTGAGACCAAAAATCAGCTCGAGGACCCTTTCTGGTGAGATTGGGATATACTGGTAGAATATGGCTGGGAGTGTATTGCCTTTGTTATGTGTGCCTGCTCTGTGAATAAACTGAGCACCTGAGTATCAACATAGCAGCTTACAAATGTGCTGAACAACCACACAGACAGTGATATCATCACCAAGCCTAAATATCAGGTAATTATTTATGTGACTAAGCAAGGATTTCAGGCACCCAACTTAAAATATGCTATCTTTAATTTTAACCTGGGTTCCTTGCCCCACCATAAAATGTGGTTAATAAAACATATACCTGTGTAACGGACTGGCTGGCAGTGACCTAGCCCAGGGGTTTTGAAAGGGCAAAAGATGATTGGAGGACTTGGGATTCCCTTTCCTCACCAATCAGGCCCAGAGATTCACCCCTCATGTCCCCTGATTGGCCCCTTGGGTCACCTGGAGGGGGATAAAAGGGGCAGCACAGCTGACTTAAGAGGAGACCAGTGAGGGACTATGAGGAAGGAGCTTTGAAGAGCTGAGCCAGTGGGGCAGGAGCAGTTGCCCCAGAAGAGCCTGAAGGAACAGGACTTGCAGGCAGCTGTGGGATCCTCAGCAGCACAGCATGTGGCTGGCAGGAAAGGCTTCCTGCTGGGCTCCAGGACCCCCTACAAGAGGCTGTGGCCAGCAGGAGGATCTGAGAAGTGACCTGAGGGGTCCCAGCTTGGCTTCTAGCTCCTCCAATGAGAGGCCAGGCAGCTGGACATGAGGCTGGGGCTCCAGGAAGGTCAAGACCCCTAGCAGCTTGGACTAGTAACAATACTGGTGGCAGTGTGGCAGTGTTCTTGTCTACTATGTGGGGGATCTGAGTTCAAGTCCCAGCTTTGGTGACTTGGGGTGAGTGAAGTAACAAGAAGAAATTCTTCTTGCAGTAGACAGGAGCCATGGTGTTTTCTCCCCCTCCAGTGACCCAGGCCCTATATTTCTTTGTCCTTTGACATCTTGTATTTTGTGCCTTTTTATATTTTGCCTAACAAGTATTGTTTGCTCTGTTGTTTGTGTTTTGTGTTTTATATTTTGTTAACCCTGTCTTTTGCCAATGATTGTAAGTGTCTAACCTTTGTTGAATCCTGCCCCTTGGGGCATTGTGGTGTCCACTATACCCCCTGATTATGCCTGTTATGTTCCCAGTATTGTTCCCTCATTAAAAGGTATATGGTTAAGTCCCCAGTGGTGGTCTGGCTCTGCTCTATAGGGGGAGGAGAGTCCCTACACCTCCCACAGCACTTGTGCACCTGCTCTGATCCCTTCAATTGAAGAGGGGGTACCTTTTGGAGTACCGCCCGGGTTACACCTGTATCCACAAATAGGTCTTGAAACGGAAAGACGCTTTAGTGTGCAGTAGCATAGTTTACTGCACAGTAAGCATATGTGTCTACACGTGCACACACTTTTTGCGCAGTAAACTTCACTGCTCATGAGTAAATTTGTTACAGGCGCGGCTGGTGAACTCAGACTGGTGGGGCAGTGGAGTGTCCCACAGGAGCAGAGGGAGAGGGGGGTTACAGCCGGCCAGGAGCAAGGGGGGTTGCAGGCTCCCCGCTACCAGCCAGAGTGCCCAGCTGGCTGAACCCCCTGCCCCCCACAGCCAGCTGCAAACCCCACCGTGCTCCGGGCCAGCTACAAACCCTCCCCCGCCCATGGGATGCTCCACTGCCCCACCAGTCTGAGTTCACCAGCCGCGCCTGATTTACTACCTGCAAACACAAGTAGCAAATTTTCTCACTAGTACTTATGGCACAATAATGTAATGCAAATACATGTGTAGACGCAACAAGGAGCACATTTGCTCCTGGTCAGCCTGCCACTAGGAGGCCAGCCTGAACTCAGACCCAGGCCCCTGGGGCTGGGAGCCTCCCATTCCCCAGGCTAGGCTGCCTCTATGGCAACTCCAGCCCCAGGCCCTTTAAAAGCCTGCAGGCAGTTTGAGCCCTGGGGCACAACAGCAGGGTGCCTGGAGGGGACTCTTGGCTTCTGATACCCCTACACAGGCTATGGGCTACCTGTGTCAGTCTGCCTGTACCCCAGTGCCACTGCCTGGCACCTCAGTGCCACACAGCTGGCAGGCCCATGCCATCAAGCCTTGCAGGCTGCTGCAGGCTCTTGCCAGGCCTCCCAGCACCTGGGCCCAGCTGCAGCCAGCTCCTGGCCACCACAGCCAGTGCCAGCTACCCACAGCCAACTCCCAGCAGCCTGTCTGGAACCGGCAGTTGCTGCAGGGCATTGCCTCACCATGCAGCTGCTAGGCCCACACCGTGCCCCTGCACTGGGCACTGCAGGCAGCTGCCCAGGCCTGGTAGCACAGGGACAGCCAAGCAGAGACCCAGAGAGCTGGTGCAGGAGTTCCAATGGTGTCATTGCTGACACCATATGCCACCACCCGGGGCCCCAACAGGTCACAGGAGGAAACTGGTGACCTTGTGGTGCTGTTTGGTGAGGAGGAGGTGCAGTGGAAGTTGGTAAAGGGCAGGTACCCCAACACCCATGTCTATGAAGGGGTGTCAGGCTGGATGCAGGAGCACAGGCATGTCAATGTCAATGTCAATGTGGCAGTGCCGCATAGAAGTCAAAGCCTTTCAGGTATAGTGGGTCACCATCACTGACCACAGTCATCGGACGTCCATGCCCTTTATGCAACAACTGGATGTCATCCTTGTGCTCAGGGACCCAGGCCATATCTGTGCTGTATACAGCAGCACAGGTGGCCTGCCCGAGGCCCCGTTCCAGCTTGGCAACCACCATGATGTGCCACCAGGAAAGGGCCCCTCGGGGCTAGCAGCCCATCCCACAATGCTCCCCAGCCCTTGCCTCCACCAGCAGATCAGGGAGCCCAGACCAGCGCCTGCCCTGAAAGCTCCACAGCCTCAACCCCAGCCATGAGGTGCAGCCAGCCATGTCACCACCAGCCACAGCAAAGCCTGCTCCTCCCTGGGGGTGGGGCCCTGGCCGGGCACCCATACACCATGCCCCACCGCCCCAGTCCACCAGGACCCATGTGGTCAGAGCCACTGGGCATGTCAGCCCCACCCACATGGTGAACCCCACACTGGGCCAGAGGTGGTGGAACTGGAGGCTCAGGAGGGCAAGGGCAGCTCCAGCAGTGGTGTCCTGGAGCCCATTATCAGTGTCCTTGCTGGGGTCTGGCCAGCAGGATAGGGACCAGAGCTCTCTGCAGCAGGGCCAGGACCACAGGCCAGCCCTGCTGGCCCTGGCCACCAGCTGCTGGAGCGGGAGCCACCCATGCCAGGGGACCAGTGCCCACCATTGCTGCTGGACAAGCTCCCCACCCGCTGGACTCATTGTGGTATGTGCACCAGTGGAGGAATGGCCAGAGGCCAGGGTGCTGGCTGCCTGTCCCCAGGCTCCCCCTGCTAGACTAACCAAAGCAAAGATGTACAGCATGAGCTTTCATGAGCCCAAGCGTAAGTTAGTGCAAAAGCCAGTTACCAGATTTGAAAGATCTGATGTGTTATGCTAAATCCTGTGCAATAGCACTATTAGGTTTAGATAAAAAAAGTCTTTTTCCTAAGAGCTTAGAACAATAACCAGAGAAATGGAAAGCTAGTTTCATGTAAAAAGTCAAACTACAGAAGGAAAGATCACTGAAGTCTCTTGCCATCAATTTAGGGGCTGCAGTAAAGTTTTTAACGCAAACAAAAACTATCAACAGACTATCCCTTGGTTTGTTTGTCTTCAACAAGGGACCTGGAGGCCGCGGGTGGGAGAGGGGTCTGGAGGCTCCCTTGACTTGTGCCCAACTTCGGGCCCTGGAGGAGCAGGTTAGGGAGCTCCAGGCTGTGGTGAGCAGGCTAAAGGGAATCAGGGCAATGGATGACTAGATTGAAACATATTTCCATTCTCTGCAGGATCAGTCTTCCAACAGACAGAACTCCTGCGAGAGACGCACAGCCAGGGAATGAAAGAAGGTGACCACCAGAACCAGGGCTGCTCGGGCTAGCATGGCGGCAGCTCCCTAGATACAGCTGGGGAATAGATGCAAGGCCCTGGCAGCCTTGGAGGAGAAGGGCAAAGGAGACGCCTCTGCGGGGGACAGTGCGGCACATTTCGAACAGGGCACATTTCGAACAGGGACAGAACACCATGAGAAAGAAACACTGAGTCCATGTCATCGGAGACTCTATCCTGAGGGGAGCAGAGGGTCCCATCTGCTGATCCGACCCCATGGTGCGTGAGGTCTGCTGTCTACCTGGGGCTCAGATCCAAGATGTTACAGGCATGATCCCGAAACTCATTCAACCTTCGGGCCAGCACCCCGTGGTCCTAATCCATGTGGGAACTAATGACGCAGCAGGGAGCAGTCCAGACTCCATCATGAAGGACTATGAGGCCCTGGGAACCAAGCTCAAGGAGATGCGGTCAGCACCACAAGGCCTGCATCGGAGTGGTCAAACAGTGGCTTTGGAGTTGGTGCCACCAGGCAGGCCTCAGGTTCCTTGACAATGACCCACCTTTTCGCATGGGGGACATGCTCGGGTGGAATGGGCTTCACCTCTCCCCTAAAGGCAAGCATCTCTTCTCTTCCAGGTTGGCTGATCTCGTACGGTGTGCTTTAAAATAGCTTCGCCAGGGATAGGGCCACAGGGGGAAATGATGACACTTTCCAGCCACGTCAGGTGACGAGCACAAAAAGTACCCAGTTAAGTGGCAGAGGTCAGGATAGCCCTGGGTTCAGGGGGTGGAGCATACACCCACAGGAGGCCTTAAATGCCTCTACACTAATGCACTTAGTATGGGGAACAAGCAGGAGGAACTTGCCCTCCTGCTAGCTAACACAAACCCGGACATAGTGGGGCTTACTGAAACATGGTGGGATTCAACCCATGACTGGGTGGGAAACATCAAGGGCTACAGACTATACAGACGGGACACAATGGGGAGGGAAGGTGGGGGTGTGGCACTCTATGTCAAAGAGCAATACACAACCTCAACAAACATCATGGAGTCAGAGGACGGGCAGACCTAAGTGCTCTGGGTTAGAATACAAGGGGGTCGGGGGGAAAGGGACTTAGCAGTGGGTGTCTACTACAGACGGCCCAACCAGGGAGAAGAGCTGGACCAGGAATTCTCAGGTCAGCTTGCAGAGGCAGTTAAGTCAAGGGATGCGGTCATCATTGGTGACCTAAACTACCCAGACATCTGCTGGGAGGAGCAGTCAGCTAGGTCTGACCACTCACGTAGATTCCTAGCCAAGATACAGGACCTCCACCTAACCTAGGAGGTGCACAGTCCCACCAGAGGGAATGCCTTGCTGGACCTGGTCCTGGCCACAGGTGATGACTTGGTGAGGGGACTGTGGGTTCTCGACCACCTGGGCGATAGCGATCATCGCATACTGAAATTCACCATCCAGCTCAGGGTGTCAAAAGCCTGCAGCAAGACGGCAGCCCTGGACTTCAGGAGGGCCAGTTTCAATGAATTAAGGAGATTAGTTGGGGAGGCACTGAGGTCCTGGAGGGGAGGGGAGTTGGGAATCTAAGAGGAGTGGTCGTTCCTTAAGGAGACAATCCTCTGAGCCCAAAGGGCAACGATCCCAGTGCGAGTCAAAGGGAGCAAGGGTGCTCAAAAGCCCCCGTGGCTCACCAAAGGCATTCATTGTCTAAAAGCTAAAAAGGAGGTGTACACCCAGTGGAAGGGAGGGGCCATCACCAAGGAGGATTACACCTCCATTGCTCGAAACTGTAGCAAGGCTGTTAGGAAGGCTAAGGTGGACACAGAACTGGGACAGATAATAAGAAGTCCTTTTTTAAATACATAGGGAGTAAAAAGAAGGCACCAGGCAATGTGGAGCCCCTGCAGGACACGCTAGGAAATCTGGTGGTTGCACCAGATGATAAAGCTGACCTCTTTAACAAATTCTTTGCCTCTATATTTCTGAGCAGGGACCAGGACATTCCTCCCCACCCGGAATCCCGCATGAACTCAGGAGAGGCACAGCCAGGCCCAGGGTCAGAGAGGACCTGTTCAGGGAACTTCTTGTGGGACTGGATGTCTTCAAATCAGTGGGTCCAGATGATCTCCACCCAAGGATGCTGAGGGAATTGGCAGAGGACATTGCGGGACCCCTGGCACAGCTCTGCGAGCACTTGTGGTGCTCTGGCCAGGTGCCAAAGGATTGGAAAAGGGCCATTGCGGGACCCCTGGCACAGCTTTACGAGTACTTGTGGTGCTCTGGCGAGGTGCCATATGACTAGAAAAGGACCAATGTGGTCCCCACTTTCAAAAAAAGGAGGAAGGAGGACCCAGGTAACTATAGGCCCATTAGTCTTACCTCAGTCCCAGGGAAGCTCTTTGAGAAAATTATCCAGGAGCACATCTGTGAGGGACCAGCAAGGGAGATTATGCTCAGGGGCAACCAACATGGGTTCATTAGAGGCAGGTCCTGTCAGACCAACCTGGTTGCCTTCTACGACCAGGTCACAAAATTCTTGGATGCAGGTGTCACAGTGAACGTAGTCTTTCTGGACTTTGGGAAGGCCTTCAACACTGTCTCTCACCCCATTCTCATCAAAAAAACTAGGCGACTGTGGCATTGATGTCTCACAGTCAGATGGGTCGCAAATTGGCTGGAGGGCCACACCCAGAGAGTGTTGGTGGACGGGTCATTTTTGGCCTGGAGGGATTTGGACAGTGGGGTCCCCAGGGCTTGGTCCTCAGGCCCCCACTGTTCAACATCTTCATCAGCAACTTGGACAAGGGGGTGAAAAGCACCTTGTTCAAGTTTGCGGATGACACTAAGATGTGGGAACAAGTGGGCACGTTAGAAGGGAGGGACAGGCTGCAGCTAGACCTGGACAGGTTACATGGGTGGGCGGGTGAGGATAGGATGGGTTTCAACACTGACAAGTGCAATGTCCTGCACCTGGGGAGGAAGAACCAACAGCATACCTATAGGCTGGGGAAGTCCCTTCTCATCAGCACAGAAGCAGAGAAGGATATTGATGTCATTATTGAATCCAAGATGAACATGGGCCTCTAATGTGAGGATGCAGTCAGTAGGGCCAACCGCACCTTGTCTTGCATCCACAGATGCATCACGAGCAGGTCCAAGGAGGTGATCCTCCCACGCTATGTGACTTTGGTCAGGCCGCAGTTGGAGTATTGCATCCAGTTCTGGGCGTGGCACTTCAGGAGGGATGTGGCCAGCATCGAGAGGGTCCAGAGGAGAGCCACTCGCATGATCGGGGGCAGCAGGGCAGGCCCTACGAAGGGAGGTTACGGGACCTGAACCTGTTCAGCCTTCACAAGAGAAGGCTGAGGGGGGATCTGGTGGCCATCTATAAACTTACCAAGGGGGACCAGTGGGGAATGGGAGAGACCCTGTTCCCCCGAGCACTACCAGGAGTAACAAGGAGTAACAGCCACAAGTTGACTGAGAGTAGGTTCAGGCTGGACATCAGGAAGCTCTGCTTCACAGTCCAGGCAGCTAGGAGCCTGAACCAACTTCCAAGGGAAGTTGGGCTTGCTCCTACCCTGGGGGTCTTCAAAAGGAGGCTAGATAATCACCTTGCCAGGGTCGTTTGACCCCAGCATCCTTTCCTGCCCATGACAGGGGGTCAGACTTGATGATCTGCTCAGGTCCCTTCTGACCCTACTATGAAACTATTAAAGTGGGCTTTAATATTAAAAAGACACTCAAAAAAGACATCAATGGGTTCTAAAAACCAATGGTTTTTCAGAGAAAATCCTTGGTTAATAAACAGAAAATAAGTTTTACTTGTAGCAATTCACATTGCTTAAACTGAAAGCTATGTGTGAACCCTCTGGCTTGCTCTATCACCATAAGATATTTTCTATTTGGTTGGGCTACTCAGGTGAGACTGAAGGCAGAATTTAGCCCTGTATTTTGAATGGCACTAAACGTTATGTTGTTCAATGAGTCAGAACACAATCTAATTTACTCATTCACTGGTGTATAGCCCCCGCAGCGCAAACAGAAGTAAAAAGTAGTAAACATTTATTTTTGCTCCTGAAGTAGGAAGACAGATCTCGCAATACACATAAGGTACAGAACTACTGAGCATGAAGGTGCCACTTTTACACAGTCACTTTGCAGCACAGAACAACACTTTAAGGCCTGTGCAGTTTTAATATCATATCCATATACAAGTATTCTCTGCAAGCTGTGAAACAGAGACATTAAAGACTTCAAACCACCACTTCTGAGCTTCTTCCTGTAGGATAGTTACCTTTTGACAGCAAGATAAATGAACTGGCAGCTGTGTTCATTCTCCAGAGCTCCTGCTTGTTTATTGACCTGATTAATGGTGAGTGCTATACTTAGTCTAATTTATCTCTAGCAAGCTTTTATACGCCGTTCAGAACCCAAGGTAAAGTTTATGTGCAGATGCACCCACACAATAAAATGATTCCATATTGAAAATGACTATCGTTTAATTTCAAAGCAAGTCCCCACAGACCTCATTGCTAGGGATGCAGTATCTCATTTTGCCATAGTTTTTACCTCACATTACAGGTTCATTGGCAGCCCAGGAGAGAGTTATGCATTGCCATAAAACAGCCACAACAGAAATGTAAGATAACAGTGACATTCAGTTGTTATTCAAGTGAATTTCCTAGTACATTCGGATATCCCAGACAGAGATAAGAGGGGGAAAAGGGCCCTGATGCCGATAAAGAGAGGGGAATCTTGTGCCCTGGGATCCTACCCCTATCAAGAACAAGGTCAGAAGCCTTAACCTTGTGGTTATCCCAAATATTAATGACAAGGTGGTGAGTTTTCTCTAAAGAGGCAGGAAAGCAAATCTAAACCTAGAAGTGGGGTGGAGGAGGGGATAGTGGGAGGTCATGGCATTAATCATCTCTAAGGTTCTGAAATCCATGGCATCCTGGTGAGCTGGGTCCTTGGCAAATTTGTGAATGAAAAGGTTTTAAGGGATGCATTGGAGGCTTGGGTTCAATACACCCACAGATCTACTGCAAATCCTTTCTTAGGGACACTGTGGAAGCCAAGATGATCAGTCCACAAGAGCTGAATATTAATGTTTGCTACCTCTGCCCAGAACAAAGTTAGGAAAGCTCTTCCTTCCTGCCTTCAGGATCCTCCTTGGATGCTGAAATATATGACGGCCACTTGACATTGCATTTAAAAAACAGAACATATGTAGGTGTGTGAACAGGGACAAACTCAAGGTGAATCCCACCTCACACGTAATACATCCAGCAACTTTGGTAGGAAAACATGTCAAAATGATTTGTCATCACCATTAGGAACAGCTGATTTATTAGTCAAAAAATTAAATTAAAAAGATACTTCCTTTGAGATACAGCTGCCAAAATAAAACAAATGTTATTCTTCAGTTAGGAAACCAGTTAATACAGTTGCCTGAGCTCCATCTCATAATATTAACCAAAGCCCCAACTCAGCTATATTCAGGTAACTTTTGGTTTTGCAAAATAAATATTGTCCTCAAACTGGTACATTGAAACGAAGACCTTCGGTGAGATTCTAAACTACCAACTGCCTAATTGTCCATTAGTTTTGAGACTGATCTGCTAAAAGGATGGACTTCCAAATTCATCTTTGCAATTTCTGGTAACTATAAATTAAGCACTGATTTTTAAAGGTAAGGCACCAAATTTTGTCACATTAATTCTGATACCTGTAAGTTCCTCACTAAAGCCAATGTTGTTATCACTGTTGAAGGGAACAGTAAGAAATGTGTATAGCTTTTAGATTAATTTGCACTGATCGAATTGTTCAACCTACAGATCATTCACATATTATGAGTTAGTGTGAAGGGAGTAATCACATAGCCATGTAATTTTCATAGCCAATGTACACAACTGGTGTCTTGACACTTGTTTTCTTCAAAAGTGAAACATTTAGGCAAGTAAGTAAAGATAGACACTTATAAAGTATTACCAAAATGCTGTGTGATTATATCTTCTTGGTGTTATTTTCTCAAGAACTCTATTCCATCCCATTACCACAAATCACCTGTAAAAATATTATTTTAATAATACAGTGTCATAGTGGAGTTAAGCTGAGAGGCTACAGGGTTAGAAGGTTTTATTCCACCAGAAGCTCAGAGATGCATTCAGAATTTGTGTTAGTTTTGTTTTTTTAAATCTATAAATACATACAATTTCTGGAAAATAAGGTCCTGATCCCACCAACATTTATTTACATGCTTATCTTGACTGCCATGAATAGTCCCACTGAAATCTTGCAATATTAAGTATATACATAAATTCACATTGTAGTTGCCAACATGGGCTTCACAATGAATTTTCACTTCAATGGGTTTCAAGGGACTCTCCTGCATTATAATAACCTCTGGGGTGGCAAACTGCAAAACAGAATCTTTTAACTAATCTATTAATTTACTATAATTCCCCTGTCTGTGCAAAATAAGATGGCTGGGACTTTACAGTATTGCTTTCTTTCATCATTTAAGGGCTGATTCAACACTGAGTACTGCACTTTCCATGTCTCAGAAACATAATGAAGAATGTTAATAACCTGAAAAGTCTGGCAGCATGTTTTACATGGGATTTTATGGAGTAGAAGATGGAGGCAGTATTGCATGTTAAATCATTTACTTTAAAAAAATTGGCTCTATTTTGTTAGGCTGGAGGCTGGGTACAACATTGCTGAAACTGATGGCCATAATTTTATTTATTGATTGATTTGTTTTTTATGCTGCTCTTCCCAAAAAGGTGCAGAGCACTTGCAATAAAAAATCATAAAAACATAGCACAAAAATAATAAAATGATTCCTTCTAAAAAGGAATACCCAGATATAAGGAGGAGAAAAGTGTGAGTGATAGCTGGGTCCTAGCTGCTTGCCTCTCAGCCGAACTAAGTCACTCCAGCCAGCAGCCCAAAAGAGGTTGCTGACCTCTGCCATAGATGTACACACAGCCCTTCCTTCAGGATAACAGTAAAATGCAGTTAAGTTTCTTTTTGGGATACGATAGCCATAACAACAAAAAGTCTGAATACAATGCTGCCAAAAGCACAGTGGTGTGGTTAATGGGGTTTCACTGGGGACTAAAGACAAAGGCAAAGGGCTTGGCACTGTTTACTGGTGGTTTGCTACTGAGATGTGGGCAGTGCAACCCAATAGTAAGAGCTGACTCTTGGAACCAGAATCATAGAGTCAGGTGTTCTAGATTAGCAGCCTAAAACAAATCTGTTGAGCAGCTTGTGCCTCATTGCCCTTGGTTAGCTAAAGAATTTGATTATCTGTATTTATTTTATTCAATTGATATGCTGCCCTTCTCAACAAAGGCTCATGGTGAGAACAGAATACCTTATAAAACTGGAGAACAAACAAAAGAACAGAACAACTTAAAAGCATACAACAATATCAATGTAAATCAGAAACCCCATTACCAATAGCCTAAACCCCTGCCCAAATAGGAAAGCCTTACAGCATTTTCAAAAGATATCCAGTCTTGGCATCTGGTCGGCTTCAAAAGGGAGGCAGTTTCAGAGCTGAGGAACAACTGCTGACAATGACCTCCCACATGTTTTTGCCAAGTGGACCTGCTTAGCACGTTGACAGAACTTGCGGGAGGTTGCTCTCATGACCTTAGGTGTTGAGAAAGGGTATAAGGGGGGGAAAGGGTCCCTTAGGTACAGAGGGCCCAGGCTATTTAGAGCCTTATAGGTCAAAACCAACATCTTGAATTGCATCCTGGAAAGCTATGGGAGCTAGTGCAGACTCTGGAGCACTGAAGTTATGTGCTCCTGGTGACTTAGCTGTACCAGAAGGCAGGCCGTGCTTCCGCACCTGCTGCGGTTTCCAGATGGTCTTCAAGGACAAGCCTTCATAAATTGCACTGTAGTAGTCTAGCCTCAAGGTTATAAAGGTACAATAATGGTGGCTGGATCTGAATCTGAAAGAAAAAGTCATGGCTACCTCACCAGATGGAGCTGGTGAAAGGTACTCCTAGCCACTGCTGCCACCTGAAGATCCAGGGGCAGCAGAGAATCAAGGAACACCCCAAGGCAACGAGCCTTGGCAAGAGGAGGCTTACCCCAAGGGTGGTTTGCCTTTTGTGAAGGAAGGAGCATTAATCATTTTCTGTTAGCACAGGATCTTTGTAGGCTTCAAGAGCCAGGAAGGGTAGAGTTTTGCGTTGCTGCTGGTGGGTTGAAAATTTCTCTTCATGCTTCCTTGAGCTTGATGGGATCAACTCAGTCAGGGCTCGTGGTGGTGGGGTTAGTTCTCTTCTGTCTTGTGTAGAATTCTCTCCCACTGAGCAGACCTTGTATCTGATTTTTGAAACAGAAAGAAAACTCTGTGGTCAGTGGTGGGACCGGATGTTTGGCAAGTGCAAATCTAAGTTGATTAGCTAGTACAATAGTCAAAATAGCTCTGCAGCTGTGAATTTGCAGGTAGGGAGGGTAACGAGACCATTTTCACTTCCTTTATTACAGTTGCTTAGTCCCATGAGTGACCTTTTTCACACTAACAGATGCATTCAAATTAATCTCTATACCACTTGAATCTACACACATCATCTGATGTAGTCCATCAGTGAACCATGATAATCCTCTTAATCAGTATAGCAAGAGAGAACAGCCTTGGGCAAAAGTGTTAACAGATCTGTTCACAAGGGAGTTTTGCCACAAGCTTATATTGTAGAGTCTGGATCTTCTGGGGATTAGAAGTCTTCTCCAGAATCCAAAAGTTTAGTGATCACATTAAAGAATATGTCCAGTCACAGACTAAAATTTAGTACAAATAATTTAAATCCATCTATATCTGTATTGGTCTGGAAGTAGCCAGTGGGGATTGCTACATGAGGAGTGTCTGTACAAATCAGATCCTGGTCCTGGATGATATTTTTTGATGGCCAACCTTACATTTATCAGTAACAGTTTGATGACGGTAAGGGCAGAGTGATATTAGGATGGAGCCTATGACAGTGGAAACTGGTTAATTTTCCATGTCTTGTGCACAACCTACCTGTTCACTCAGGCATTTGCTACAGCAATTGCTGGTGAGAGTGCCTCTATTGCTGAGCGTGAGGTAAAGATTTTTAGCTTCTATTAACAATGGTCTACTAACTGTATTATTGTAAGAGCTTATTTATTTATGTATCTGTCAATATGTATCAATATCTATAGATATCTCTAAACCAAAAGAAAATCCAGTGGGCATGATTTTAGACTCTTAAAGTATATCAAATAAATATACTTTTATTGGGAATACAATAACAATTCAATAAGTGTATGTGTTCAGTCCATGGGAAATAATGACCAAATTTTTTGTCACAAACATAGCACTTCTTAATAAGTTGTGTTTTCTTCCTTCACCAGTTTGGTACAATTAAACTAGCCTCCATTTGGCATAATTGCTGCTTAAGTTGTTTTCCAAAATGTATGAACTCTGGGTAGAAAATACAAAATATTAATATCTACTCCACCTCTGCTTCTGACTGAAAATGAATGCATGCAAGACTTTCTATATGAAATACCTTAGTAATTCTAAAACTCCAGCTCTGTTTCCAGAATTTTTTTATTTATTTTTTGGGGGGG
>NW_005842433.1:689449-689748 GCF_000455745.1 Alligator sinensis
GGGAGACTATGATGAAGGAGTTCTTCCACTGGCTTTACTTTCTGAGGGAGGGCTATTAATAATAAATTGTCAATTCCATGGCAATTCTGTATTATTGTAAGAGCTTATTTATTTTACTTTCTGAGGGAGGGCAATAAACTATTGCTTATTTATTTATGTATCTGTCAATATGTATCAATATCTATAGATATCTCTAAACCAAAAGAAAATCCAGTGGGCATGATTTTAGACTCTTAATTGTCGCCTTGGGTCCTCCACGATCCACTGGCTGGAAAACTGGCTCCGGGGTCGGACCCAGA
>NW_005842433.1:690210-691194 GCF_000455745.1 Alligator sinensis
AGGTCAGGGAAGCAGACCCTATGATGACAGGCTGAGAGCCTTGGGGCTCTTTAGCCTGGAAAAGCGCAGGCTCAGGGGTGATCTGATGGCCACCTATAAGTTTATCAGGGGTGACCACCAGTATCTGGGGGAACGTTTGTTCACCAGAGTGCCCCAAGGGATGACGACTAGGTCAAATGGTCATAAACTACTACAAGACCGTTTCAGGCTGGACATAAGGAAGAATTTCTTTACTGTCCGAGCCCCCAAGGTCTGGAACAGCCTGCCACCGGAGGTGGTTCAAGCGCCCACATTGAACACCTTCAAGAGCAAACTGGATGCTCATCTTGCTGGGATCCTATGAACCCGGCTGACTTCCTGCCCTTTGGGCAGGGGGCTGGACTCGATGATCTTCCGAGGTCCCTTCCAGCCCTAATGTCTATGAAACCTATGAAATCATTTAAGAAAAAATCCATAAACTCTTGTCCAGAGAAACATGAACCATCAATCACATCTCTTGGCCAAGATGGAGAACAATTTAGTTTTGCCCTGTTCAGCTTTCTTTTTGACATCTCTGGTATGTTCATATTTCTGGGCAAGAAAAAAAATGCTATTTAGACTCAGGTATCTGAAAAATATCTTTTTTTTCAGCATGAAGTTGATTGCTGGAAAGAGACAGGCAAGGACTAACTATCTAAAAGGATTAAGTGTAACTCATTTTTTTATCTGAATTTTTCTTAGAATGTTTTCTTCCTTTACCAGTTTGGTGCAGTTAGACTAACCTCCATTTGGCATAATTGCTGATTGCCTGGTCATACTACTTGTACTATCATCTCCATATTAATAAGGGGACAGTAATGAAAGTATTTCACTGGCAGGGTGACACAGGCCAGTGTCTGGCAATAAACTCACTTTCTAACTAATCTTCTGCTGCAGTGAGCACTAAGACCATTACCTCTGGTCTGCTTCAGCAAGATCTCGAATCTTATACTTAACCTTATCAGC
>NW_005842433.1:691225-697322 GCF_000455745.1 Alligator sinensis
GAGAACCAGATCCAGACAAGGACTTGGGTGCTTAATCTGCAGTTTAAAGAGAATTCAAGAGCCTAAGTCCCAGAGTGCAAACCACAAAAACTCTGCCTAACAACCTAGGTGCTATACAATCCACACTTACATACTTTAGTTTTAAACAAGGAAGATAACATAAAGTAGCTGCCTATAATTATGCTCCCGTGCATGCAGACACTTGGCAAAGATCAGTGTGTTGGCATTTATCTGACGCCCACACTCGTTTCGGATTCACAAAAGCAGGCATCTGTGTACCTAAGTCTCCTGAATTAAGGTCCAGTTGGAGGGTGTACTCTGAGCATACCTAACACAGAGAGTTGGGAGAAGGGGCAGGGGGGGCACCGAATTCAGCGCAAAACACAGCAATGATGGTGATTACTATTTATTATTATTATTAAAAAATGTATCCATATGAGGAGCCCACTTCATATCATAGCCCCTTCACTATAGCAGTCCCACAAAAAGGAGACCCGGGTTGTAGGCCCTTTCAACTTGACAGGAGTTCCAGCTCATTTTCCGTCTCTCCCTGGAGAGTGCCCTGACCACGGGTCAATAGGTATGGCTAAAGAGAGACACTTTCCACTATTCCCAATGAAGCATCCAAGTCTGGGAGAAAGCGACAGCACTTCAGACTCTCACGTGTCCCCAGGATTTCCAGCAGGCTGGATTCGGCATCCCCATTTATTGTGCTGGTGGTAGTGAATCCCAGTCCTAAGCCTCTAACTTTCCCCATTCGCTAGACTGGTTATTTACAACTAGGGTACTGTGAGATCCTCTGAAGGGTGCCATGAGGTGTGAGGGGATAAGCAGATAAGCATGAACTCATGCTCATCCCTGACAGGCCACTCCTCCACTGTTCAGCCCCTCTGCAAGGCGGTAAGGAAATGAATTAGTTTTTGAAGTGCGGTGCTGCTCAATTCATAAAAGTTATGGAGGGATGCTTTGAGTCTAATGAGAAGTGTCTTGAGTCCAAAAAGGTTGAGAAGCACTGCACTAGAGGGTGAAAAAAGGTGCTTAACATGAGGTCTGTGAATTCCTCTCCTGGATCCAGGTATGCTTTGGTGGATCTGGACCTTCATGCCATGGAATTGACAATTTTTTGAATGGTCCTGATAAAGTAGTCTGCAATGTTATCTAAAAACAAAAGCATTATGGCCTAACTCTGAAGTTGTCCATTAACAGGTAGAAGAGTAAAGATGCCCCAGAAGCTGTAAGAAAAGTATGGCATCAAGAGTGCACAACCACCATTCTTAGACATTTGATGGATTTCATAGACATTAGGGCTGGAAGGGATCTCACGAGATCATTGGGTCCAGCCCCCTGCCCAAGGGGCAGGAAGTCAGTTGGGGTCAGATCCCCCAGCAAAATAAGCATCAAAGAGTTTCTTAAAGGTATCCGGAGTAGGTGCTTGTACCACTTCTGGGGGAGTCTGTTCCACATTCTGGAGACTTGGACGGTAAAGAAGTTTTTCCTTATGTCCAGTCTAAAACGGTCTTCCAGCAATTTGTTACCATTAAACCTTGTCTTCCCTTGGGGTGCCCTGGTCAACAAATGTTCTCCCAATTCCTGATGCACATCCCTTATATACTTATAGGCTGCCACCAAGTCACCCCTGAGCCTTTGCTTCTCCAGGCTGAAGAGTCCCATATCTCTCAGCCTCTCCTCACAAGGCCTCTTCTCTTGACCTCTAATCGTGTGGTAACAGACAGCAGGTTGAATGGGTGTTCAGGCTAGGAATGGTATGTGAGATTCTCCTAGGGAGGAGAGTGGGGAATGCCACACAACTTTATAGCTCTGTGGCAGAATGTCAAAAATAAAAATCTAACAACATACTTGGAAACAGATTTCTTCTGAAGCACCAATGGAAAATATCCAAAGGGAGCGTCTGCACATGCTGATTTAAGGCACTTTAGCCTGACTTAAGGTGCATTAAGGGCATGCATCTACATGTGCACACCCTTAATATGCCTTAAAAATGGTGATTTTAGGCTATTTGTGCCCAAATTTGATACCTGCAGAAGAAAGTATCAAATTTAGGTGTGGATAGCTAAAGCGCATTAATGCACATGTAGACACGTTAAGGTGCACTAACACTGTGTATGGACTGGCTTGGAAATAACTTTAGTCCCACATCAGTCCACGCATATGGTGTTAACGTGCTTTAATGCATGCATGTGTAGACATGAGCCTAAATCGCCTTAATGAACATTAAGCTAATGCGCATTAAATTTAAGCATGCCTAAATGCATATGTAGACATATCCAATAGGTACTGTCCTATTCAGTCACTTTAAATAGGCACTTATTTTTCTGACTTTTTTCTGATTGGCAGTATAATATTGTCATTTACTTGTATACATTTATATTAGCTATTGGACAGCGTCCCTGTACTTTTAATTACATTTTTTAACATTTGCCTAAGAGATGAGTTTGGCATAATTGGCTTAGATTGTCAGCATTGCTCTGAGCTTAAAGTCCTTTCAATTTCCTACATTGTTCTGCCTTAATCCATCTGGCAATGTCTGCTGCTATTTGGATTGAGTCTGAGCATTTTACTTACATTTCCAATTTAAAGTATTTCCAGAAACGTGTAGGTTTTCATCATTTGAACATGTCTTTCTATTTAACAAATTTTGTTTGGGGATAAAAGTATCACCATCTCTGGAAAGCTTTTTTTGCCTTAATTGGCTGGCATACAAATTCATAGGGGATGTGAGAGGAAAACTGCAGTTAAAGTAGTAAAACAAATTCTATTGTGTTTTATCCTTATGGCTATTTTATTTCTTTTTGTAAATATTATCTGTTAACAATACCTTTTTCATCTTTATAGTTTTCTTTTTATCTTTTTTATCCCCAAAAATACATAATAATTATTTTGGCACAAATTTAAGAACAGATCCTTACAGAGGCAAAATTCCACATCCACAGTAGTTTGATTAAGAAGGATCAAGGAGGTAATCAAGTCCAAATGCTATGCATGTGCATGCATACCCATATTGCTACAGATAATATATGCATAACATATCATGTACACACATTGCTCAAGATGAAACTGGCAGATAGTTGTAATAAAACATGACTCATTTTAACTGGCTCTTGCAAAAACTGAGGAAGGGTACAAAAGGGTTCATGCTGTCCCACACCCCTGTGTGCCTCAAGTGGAAGGGCCAGTCTTTTTGTTACAGTTTCTCGCAAGGAGTAGCACATGTACCGCTCCCCATGTGTTATAGGGAAGGACCAGTAAAGAGAGCACCTCCTTCTGTACCTATCAGAGGAGCAGACACTGCAGGAGTAGTTCAGCGTCTATGAGAACACAGGTCTGAACACCTCTTTCCTTAATGACCTAGTCTGTCTGGCCCTTTGTGAACAGAACCAGAACTATTTTTTTCATGTCTTAAGTCACTCCTATTAATTATACATTATTGGGAAAGATTCCAATCTTTTTCCCACATCTGTTTAATGAAGGCAAGAGAGTACTTGAAAGATACCATCTTAAAAACTCAAAGCTAGAGTTTATTACTCATCGTTCAGGGCTGGGAGCTACTGCAAAATTGCCTGATATACAAGGCTAAATTAGGGTTTGGGTTCTTCAGCTGTATGCATTATATGGATAACTTTTTCTCCAATTACTCCCTTCGGTAAGAAGAAAGTTATCCAACCAGTTTAGTGTGAAATATCTTATAGCTCCTATAATTAATATTCTTGTTATGATCTTGACTGTCTTATAGTCTGGAATAATAGTGGGGTTTCCCTCAATTCAAAGTGAGGAAAAGGATCTGGCCCACAATTCTGAAATGGATTCTGCTGATGGCTACTTATGAAATCTTTTTTCACCACCTCCAAAATGTGTATGTGCATATGTATAAATATTATATTGTGTAGTATTGTATTAGATGAAATATATAGTACAATTAATGTATGAAATGTACATATATTCACTACATTATTATTAAATATTAACATTTATTATTTATATGAAGTATGTATACATAATGTTTCATGTGTAAGACTATTACATTGTGTGTATAACATGCATATAACACACAGACATTATTACTGTATACAGATTAAAGTGACAATATTTAGTTCATGGAGTTCTATTAAATGAGTTGGGAAAACTAAAATTTATTAGGAAAAATCTTAACCCTCCTGAAATCAATTAAATTTTTCCAATGACTTCAGGTATGAGGATTTCAACCATGGTATCTTTCTACAGACTCTCCAACAACTATTAGGAAGGATTCTAGTTCTCCTGGATAAAAAAAGCTTGTGCATGTTAACTTATGACCTCGCCAAGTTGGCAGGGACATACATAGGGAAATATTTATAGGGAAATATTTTCTCACATTTTATTATTATATTCATTTGCCCAAAGTACTAATAAATAAATCAGAAAGGTTAGGATGTGTGTCCAGCAGAGCCTGAGTTGTACCATAAAGTTCCCTGGTTAACCAACTAACAAATCTACCAATGTAATCCCTATATTTCTAATTCAAACCATCTCAAAGACTTTGGCTCTTACAGGCAGATTCAATTATATTATTTATTAGTAATTTAAAGTTATATCCACTGAAGTACAGTATTCTTAAAGAGCCTGGTTTCCTGCCATTTAAATTGTCTCTTTAATTCTTCAAAGGATTCAAGTTTTACTGTTGAAGTTGCAGTAGCATCTCAAATGAGTTATTATGGAGTGATATTGTAGCCATGATGGTCCAGGAATTGTGAGAGGCAAGGATTTTTGTGGGTGATGTTTAAGCCTATCCCAACCATGCAGTCAGTATAGTAAAGGATATCACCCACATGTCAGTATAGTAAGGATATCACCCACAAAAGTCCTTACCTCTCTTATTAATAAATAGCTGCTCAAGATACAAAAGTCATCCTCCTATACATCTGTTCTTAACTTCACAAGAAAAACTTGCTTAAAGGGTGAAATATATTAATGTGTATATTTTAATTGTTTCAATTCTCTTGTAAATTGAGAGAAAATAAAGTGACTAAAATGTCTGGTCTGGCAAAAACTCTGACCTTGGAAATTAAAACAGATGAACACCAAGCGCACAGTTCTGTGCATCAATTAACCTCTGCTATGTGATGGCAGGCATAGGGTATAATTTAAATTGTAACAATTTCTGCATGTTCCTAACTAGCTGTTTCCTTTCCAGTTTTAAAGAGGAGTGCCACCACCTGCTACTTATATAATAGCATGGTGGCTAGAGTACTTGCACAGGAAATGGGATACCTCAGTTCAGTGTCCATCTCCTGAAAGGGTTCACACCTGTATCCCCTGGTACACTATTTGTAATCTTTGATAAACTCTTCTATAGCACTTGATATCACTGATCACCAAATATTCCTGCCTTACCTTCAAACAGTCATGGAAATGGCACTCCCTGTTCTCTGTTCAATGCTAACGCACATTAGCGAAAGCCCACAGGTTTTTTGTGATGCTTTAATGTGCATTTAAATAGGCTAATGTGCATTAAAGCTCACGTTAAGATGCACCCACTGTTTCCCAGTTCTCCCAATGCGTAGCACAGATCAGCACATGGTTGAAGGGTAGCTAGCTAAGCTTGTCTGACTAACAATCTTCTAAGAAAACTAGGAGGAGCCTAACTCAGAAATAATGTGACAGTCAATACCATTTGATTTGGGAACTAAATGACATAGTGTTTATCATTAAAAATGTAGGGATGATTACTGTCATAGGAAAATGAGTCATCCAGTCTATAATACCTGCCCATCTAGTTTGATGCATAACTTAGAAACAATACTCTGCTATGTTGGGAAATACTTATGAGCCTACAGGGAAAAAACATCCCTTTGAATTTGTATGCCACCGAAGTGTAACTCTTCTGATGAAGTAAGCACCCTGCTTACAAAAGCTAATGCTATACAACTTTGGTTTAGTCTGTAAAGATGCAAATCTACTTAATAGCCTTAATACTTATATAGACATTTTATCCTTTCCGAAGATAAGAGTTCTGCACATCAGTGGCTTTCTCTTACTAGCCTTTGCTGTTCTTTTATGTTGTTTTCCTCTGTAAGATTGCTAAGAGAATCATTCACCGCTC
>NW_005842433.1:697353-704028 GCF_000455745.1 Alligator sinensis
CTGTTAAGACATTGGGGCTGATCTTTGCTCATTTGAGGGCTATTGTAGGCACTACACTACCTCTTCAATCCTTGTGCAATTAAAAGCGGGAGCACTGCAAATTTATCCAAGATGGGTGGACACAGTCAGAGCTGACCCTGGAATGTAATCCTATATGCTTGTCTAGTTTACCCACAACACACCTTCCCTAGGCAAAGAGCCAGGGCTGGTAAAAATAGTTTGGTTTTTTTCTAAGCAGAAAGGAAATTAAAAGAGTGATGGTGAAAGTGACAAGAAACTAACAACAAAGGGATTGTGACAGGAGTTTCTTGGTGTATGAAAGGAAAGAGAAAGATTGAAAAGAATGGTGTGGTGCTAAGTCAGTTCTTTTATTTCTGAAAAATATGTTAGATTAGGACCAGTGGCAATGTGTAAGGGGTGCACGTGCACCCCCTGAGAGCGCTGGTGTGCACCCCCTGACAGGCCGTGCTCCCCACTTAGGTGACGGGCAGGGGGGACAGTGGGAGCACCGGTGCCCCCCCACTGTGAGCGCCAGCTAGGGAGTGGGAGTGCTGCAGTCACTTCTGGAAGCACCACAGCCACCACCAGAAGCCGGTGAGTGAGATCCGCCACAGGGCCTCCCCGGCTGGCAAGTTTGGCCACAGGGGGACCCTCCCCCTGGTCGCTGACTGGTCACTGGCGGGGCATGTGCCCCCCCTGAGTAAGGTGGCACTAATTTCCCATGATTAGGACTGATCTCAAGTCCTTTTTATAAGCTACCTAAATAAATCCTTTGTGGTTTGTACTCCACGTGACTTCCTTTGCTATTCAAGTTAGCCAAGAGCAATTTCCTTAGGGCTTTTTAGGTTGTTACTTTTGAGTTCTTGGATTTCAAAATGTGTGCCATAGCTATTTGGATTAGCATTAGCATTACATTTCAGGAGGAAGAGATTACTTGTGGGCAGAGAAAAAGGAGACCAAAGAGATAAAACAGCAGTCAAAAGAACTGGAGAAATGACTGGAAATGTGGGAAGCTGATGCATTTATAGTTCTAGAAAAATACCGCCTTAATTTCTTCCGAGATTGAGAGAGCTCCCAAGCTGCAAAATTTTGAATGTCTTGGAGGTGCGCTTGTATGAAAGGAAAGAAAGTTTTGTCCTCCTTTTTTCCCCTCATAGTATTGAGAACTGGCAATTCCCAGGGGCAATTGTTCTGGTAGGGTAGTTCCTAGGTACCTAGGCTAGTAGTTTCAGAACAGCCAGTTTAATCTCTATTTGTGTGCTTACACACCACATTATATCGAAAGGAGCAAGTAAAAGAAAACAAGTTCCCAAATAGAATTGCTTTTTAACAGTGTGTTTCCTCAATTGTCTTCTCATTTGGGCTCATTGGCTGTGCAATGAGGAAAACAATTGGATGTGAATAGAACTGGCAGCCTTTGGCAGTGGAAATCTCTTGAACTGGAAAGAGCTGTTGGTTATGTTTGCACTCTACGGCCAGCTTTATGATTTGGGTGGTCTAACGGCTGAATGGAGGACTCCCTAATTACCGTGACATTCCTCACACTTCTCTACTGCCAGTAGTATTGCGGGTAGAAACAAATCGCTCTATCAGTGTTTCCTCTGTAGAGCGCTGGGCCTGATTCTGGTTATGGGAGCCACTTGTGCCAACAGGTGGTCCTAGATGAACATTGTTGTTAGTGGGACTGGTTGGATTGTCTACCACTTAAGGTTACCCAAGTTTTCTTATTATAAGACTCTGGTTTCAGCTACTTAAAATGTTAATCAAACTTCAATCATCTGAGCTAAAATTGTAAAGCTAGTTCTTGCCTCAGGCTATGCTTCTGCAGATATTTAAGCCGAAAGAGTATAGTATTACCAAAAATGAAACTGGGAAAAATGATGTGTTTTTGTCCATATTTTTAAAATCTTGCAAACTTTTTCTTTTGGTGTTTCTAGCACTGCCACTGCTTCAGAGAATGGATTTGAAATAGGGTGGCTTTTGCCATCAGGCACGTGCCTTCTGCCATCCCCACAAAAATCAGTTGAATTTGGCCAAGTTAATTTTCAGTAGTGACTTAGATTTTTAGCAGTTAGATTTCGCAAAGATACCATCTCCAGTACTGCCAACTCTCATGATTTTTGGCATTGTTCCTAAAGTCTACGCTTAGGGAATATGAAAATCTTAGTTTTTATATCTTACATATATAGAGATATATATCTATCTATATCTAGATGCAGTGTTGCCAACTCTCATGATTTCTGGCCCTGTTCTTAAAGTCTGCATTTCAGGAATATGAAAAATGTAGTTCTTTCTTTTACGTAGCTATAGATATAGGTATCTATCTATCTATCTATCTATTTATTTATCTATCTATATCTATAGCTATGTAAAAGAAAGAACTACATTTTTCATATCTATCTATCTATATCTAGATGCAGCGACGCCAAGCAGGAGGGGCGCGGGCACGGTGCACCTCTGCCGCGCCCGTCCGAGTGCAGGACGGGACTATGCCCTGCAGCTGACTCGTAGCTCTTGCCGGTCACGCCTGGGGGTTTGCGTCTCCTGGGCGGCCAAGGAAGGACTCTCCCACCCTGCCCTCCACTGGCCCCGATTCTGATGCTGAGGGAGCAGCTCCGTCGGTGCGGCAGGACGCAGCAGCACCCCCTTCCCCCCAGCCCCTGGCGGCTCCGCCCGGCCCCCGGAGGAAGCGGTGCCGGCGCATCCCCACCCCCGCAGCGCCCGGGCTCCTCCCCGCGGCGCCTCAGCCAGGGCAGCCCCGGCCCGGAGCGCGCCCGCCGCGCCCCGCGCGCTCAGGTAGGGCTGCGCTGCTGCCCGCGCCGGTCCTGAGGGGGCACGTGGAGGGCAGGGCAGGGCAGGGCAGGGGAGCCGAGAGGGCTGCGGGCTGCCCCCTCCTCTCCTGGGAGCAGTTGTTCCCTCCCCGGGAGGCAGTTGTGCCGGCAGGGTAGCTCCTAGGTAGCTAGGCTGGCGGCTTCAGAGCAGCCAGCGTAACCTCTATGCGATTGTGAGCGTGCACAGCGAAAGGAGCGAGGAAAAGAAAAACAAGTTCCCAAAGGGAATTGCTTTTCTTTTTAACAGGGTGCTTTCTCAGTCGTCTCAATCTCCTTCTCGATCTCTTTTGGGCTCACCGGCTGTGTGGTGAGGAAGACAGTTGGGTGTGAATGCCTGTGGCGGTGAAAAAACCTCTTGAACTAGAGAAAGAGCTAGCGAGAGGTTGGCGGTTAGGTTTGCGCTCCCCGGGCAGCTTTATCATTTGGGTGGTCTAAGAGGGAGGCGGCTCAATGGAGGGCTCTGTAATTACTGGGACTTTCCTCACAGTTCGTGGCTGTCAGTGGGACCGCGGGTACCAACAACTCGCGCTCTTGCTGTGGCCTGTAGAGTCAAGCCAAGGTCCAAGGGCTGATGCTGCAGGAGTGCGAGCAGCACTGCACGCGTGAGCAGGGCTGGCCTTGCTTTGAACCGGGGGTCAGGCTGCAGCCCCAGTCCTGTCAAAGTCCGTGTTTGCAGTCGGCAGTTGCCTTTCTCTGGTGGACCATGTCCAAATGCTGAACTCTGAACTTCTAAGTGTGTTTGGGAATTCAGCCCCTGAGTGTTTGGATACAGGGTTTTGACCCTGCCCATTATACCTATAAAATCCAGATGCAAAGGTCGTATCCAGGCTCTTATATCAGACAAGTGCCTGTTAATAATGTGGGGGAGAGGGGAAAAGATGGTCATACAAGGGTATAAAGAAGTTATCAGACGCATGATGTGAAACTATTATTTAAGAGTAGCTGTTAGTAAAACCACCTCAGAAGGCACTTCATACTATAAGACATACTTTTTTCAAATTTCTTCTATGGTTCTCAATTTTGTAAAGATTGTTTAAAATCCTGCCTGATACGCATTCCTTTGTGCTCTCTAACTTTTCGCCTGCCTTTAAGTAATAAATATCAGCAAAGTAACTTTCATTTTTGTTTCTTGTTAGTTTCAATTCAAACTCTCTGGCTTCAAGATTTCAAACACTGCCAGTGATTGGGGTGGGGAGTAGTGGGGGTGTTTAAAAAAAAAACCCCAGCTCTTTCCCCAGTTTTTCTCCAAAAATATGTTAATGTTAGATTTTTTTTTAAGTGTGTATTTACCAAATGCAAATTTCTAGGCAAATTTAAGGTAACAATACCCCTCTGAAATATTATTTACATATAAATTGGTACCCAAAACTTTCTAGGTACTTGCAGACACAGAGGAAAATACAATACCTGTTCCAAGGAGTGTTCACTCTGAATGGACAAGAGAAGAAAGAAAAGGGTAATGGTTACAGCAAATAGACAAGTTGGTCAGATTTATGATAAGCACATTCCATGTGTTTGAGGGGGAGTTTTAACTATAAAGTATTAGCACCTCTTACACCCAAGCCATTATTGGGGACTCGTCTTACAGCGGTTAATCCATATTGTGTTCCTTAATAAATTAACCAGCGGAGGATTATTCCTCCGTTGCTCGAGACTGCAGGGGGGCTGTTAGGAAGGCGGAGACAGAACTAGTGACCAGGATCAAAGATAACAAGAAGTCCTTTTTTAAACACATAGGGAGTAAAAAGAAGGCACAGGGTAAAGTGGGGCCCCTGCAGGACACGCTTGGCAATCTGGTGGTTACACCAGACAATAAAGCTAACCTCTTTAACAAATTCTTTGCCTCCATTTTTCTGATCAGGGACCAGGACCTCCCCCCACCAGGCTTCCAGACGGACTCAGGAGAGCCACTGCCAGGCCTAGGGTCCGGGAGGACCGAGTTCAGGAACTTCTAGTGGGGCTGGACGTGTTTAAATCAGCAGGTCCAGATGCTGTCCACCCGAGGGTGCTGAGGGAATTGGCAGGGGTCATTGCAGGACCCTTGGCATGGCTTTACAAGCACTCATGGTGCTCTGGCCAGGCGCCAGAGGATTGGAACAAGGCCAATGTGGTCCCCATTTTCAAGAAAAGGAGGAAGGAGGACCCAGTAACTATAGGCCCGTTAGTCTTACCTCTGTCCTGGGGAAGATCTTTGAGAAAATTGTCCAGGAGCACATCTGCGAGGAACTAGCAGGGGAGATTATGCTGAGGGGCAACCAACATGGGTTCATTAGGGGCAGGTCCTGTCAGACCAACCTGGTTGCCTTCTACAATCAGGTCACAAAATCCTTGGATGCAAGTGTCGCAGTGGATGTTGTCTTTCTGCACTTTAGGAAGGCCTTCGACACTGTCTCTTGCCTCATTCTCATTAAAAAAACTAGGCGACTGTGGCATTGATGCCTACACAGTCAGATGGGTCGCAAATTGGATAGAGGGCTGCACCCAGAGAGTGGTGGTGGATGGGACATTTTCGACCTGGAGGGATGTGGGCAGTGGGGTTCCCCAGGGCTCGGTCCTCCTGCCTGCATTGTTCAACATCTTCATCAGCGACTTAGACAAGAGGGTGAAAAGCACCTTGTTCAAATTTGCGGATAACACTAAGATGTAGGGAGAAGTGGGCACGCTAGAGGAGAGGGACAGGCTGCAACTAGAACTGGATAGGTTACAGGGGTGGGCGGATGAGAACAGGATGGGTTTCAATACTGACAAGTGCAAGTTATTGCACCTGGGGAGGAAGAGCCAGCAGCATACCTACAGGCTTGAGAACTCCCTTCTTGTCAGCACAGAGGCAAAAAGGGATCTTGGAGTCATTACTGATTCCAAGATGAACATGGGCCGCCAATGTCAGGACGAGGTCAGGAAGGCTAACTGCACCTTGTCATGTATCCACAGATGTATCGTGAGCAGGTCCAAGGAGGTGGTCCTCCCCCTCTATGCGACATTGGTCAGGCTGCAGTTGGAGTACTGCGTCCAGTTCTGGGCGCTGCACTTCAGGAGGGATGTGACCAGCATTGAGAGGGTCCAGAGGAGGGCCACTCGCATGATCAGGGGGCAGCAGGGCAGACCCTGTGAGGAGAGGCTTTGGGACCTGAACCTGTTCAGCCTCCACAAGAGAAGGCTGAGAGGGGGCCTGGTGGCCGTCTATAAACTTATCAGGGGGGACCAGCAGGGAATGGGAGAGGCCGTGTTCCCCCAAGCACTACCCTGAGTAACTAGGAATAGCGGCCATAAGTTAACTCAGAATAGGTTCAGGCTAGACATCAGGAAGCACTACTTCACAGTCAGGGCGGCTAGGATCTGGAACCAACTTCCAAGGGAAGTGGTGCTCGCTCCTATCCTGGGGGTCTTCAAAAGGAGGCTAGATAATCACCCGGCTGGGGTCATTTGATCCCAGCATTCTTTCCTGCCCATGGCAGGGGGTCGAACTTGATGATCTACTCAGGTCCCTTCCGACCCTACCAACTATGAAATCAGGGTCTTAGTGGGTTTGAGCTATTCCCTTTAATCATCATTCCCCACTTACCTCTGAGACCTGAGCACAATCAATCAGTCTCTCCCCCTGAATGGTCACCACATCAACTTGTTTGAGAATCAGCCCCACTTTGCACAAGGCCAAAGAAATCACAGCAGAGGAAACAGCAAAGAAAATATTGAAGGAAATGCCTACACCCTAAAATTGCTAAGACTTGTGATTTTGTTTTCCATTTTATGTGTTTCAAAGTGCTGAGTGGGAATGTCCATGCCTATTTGGACAAGCAGCAGCAGAAGCATTGCTTTTGTAAGGAAAGTAGGATCATGCCCAAAT